>NC_056739.1:144208982-144296458 GCF_019279795.1 Protopterus annectens
ATAAGACAGCAGATTGTAGTCACAGACCTCAGGACTGTTAATTGTTTCATTTTCACTTGGTGCACATACGCAATATATCCTGCATGATGTCTTTAAGGATGAATGGAGATGCAAGTGCTTTCAGGGAAGCTGCACGATTTAAAGAGTCCTCCTTATATGCGACTTATTTCTTTGGCAACTGCCGCTTTTAAAAGCTAGTTAACTTCTTTAATAGTTTTTAAAATGTACTACAAATATCAGAACGACTGCTCGGGTATCCTGTCTGATGACGTCATTCCATTCCTTGGGTCTACTTAAACTGAACAAGCTTTAATATACCATTTGGGATCTTACTTTCTTTAATTGGAAGATATTTTAAACTAATGTTAGCAGGTGTGATGCCTAGAACAGAATATTTCCTGGTATGTAGTTATGCTGCCGTTTACTATGGCAACAAAACATGAAACCTCCTCACAAACTATGATGTCACTGTCTCTTACATAAACAGTTTGTGGATGTAGCAAGGTATAAATTATATACACCATGGCAGAGATGTAAAAAGGCATACGTTGTATACACCATGGCAGAGATGTAAAAAGGCATACATTGTGTACACCATAGCAGAGATGTAAAAAGGCATACATTGTATACACCATGGCAGAGATGTAAAAAGACATACATTGTATATACCATGCAGAGATGTAAAAAGGCATACATTGTATACACCATGGCAGAGATGTAAAAAGGCATACATTGTGTATACCATGGCAGAGATGTAAAAAGGCATACATTGTATACACCATGGCAGAGATGTAAAAAGGCATACATTGTGTACACCATGGCAGAGATGTAAAAAGGCATACATTGTATACACCATGGTAGAGATGTAAAAAGACATACATTGTATACACCATGACAGAGATGTAAAAAGGTATACATTGTATACACCATGGCAGAGATATAAAAAGGCATACATTGAATACACCATGGCAGAGATGTAAAAAGGTACATTTGTATACACCATGGCAAAGATATAAAAAGGCATACATTGTGTACACCATGGCAGAGGTGTAAAGAGGCATACATTGTATACACCATGACAGAGATGTAAAAAGGCATACATTGTGTACACCATGGCAGAGATGTAAAAAGGCATACATTGTGTACACCATGGCAGAGATGTAAGAAGGCATACATTGTATACACCATGGCAGAGATGTAAAAAGGCATACATTATATACACCATGACAGAGATGTAAAAAGGCATACATTGTATACACCATGGCAAAGATATAAAAAGGCATACATTGTGTACACCATGGCAGAGATGTAAAAAGGCATACATTGTATACACCATGACAGAGATGTAAAATAATTTATTTTGCATTGTGAGATGTGCTACAATTTAAACTACTAGAAAGTGACATATTTATAATGGCTTATTAGGATATATTTTGTTAAATGGCTATTTTATTTTATTTTTGCTTAAGCATGTGATTTCAGCAGGTTTTGCAGTAGTGAAACATATACTATTGAGAGACAAGCACTGATACTTTTGAGATTTTTGTGAGGGCTACACTTATGGGGAAGAGGGTTACATTATGGTACTACTGTATAATTTGTGTAACTCATGCAAATTGTTTGCATAGTGTTTATTTTTGTAATTGCGCCAGCATGTTATGGCAGTCCTGTCAACTTGAATTAATCACTAATTAACTAGCTAAGTAACATATTAGGTGGCCATTCCTCAGTGAGGTGTCTGCAGTGATTTTTTTTTATTGTTATCCATTACTTTTCCAATACCTATGTGTTTTAACCGTGTTTTGGATAGCCATTTATGAAAATCCTGGCTACATCTCTGAGCAAGCCCACGACAAATACGATATTGGCCAATGTATCATCACAGCCAAAGAAAACTCCCCTGTCGATGCTGCTATTGTGTGGGTAACAGCACTTACACATATCAACTATCAGCTATGCTAAATCTGCTCCATGTCTCCAGCATATAGTGTTTTCACGTAAAACTCTTTGTAAATTAGAATGAAAAGATGGTAATGTTACAACTAAAAGGTAGGAATAAGGCAGTGACATGGAGTCAGCTTCTGTTATCAGGAGTGAAGACAGACACTCTGAAATGTTTAGAGTTGAAATAGCAAGTACCTGAAGGGACGTTCTGCTTTGAGTTGTAGTCTCACCATGTGCCTGACCCCTGATGGAGTCCATATACAGTGCTTGACCACACCATGATTGGGTATGTTAGGGGCATGTGTGGATATGCACTTCCCTGTAACGTAGTGCATGTTACCACAAGAAAAGTTAGCGGTAACAGCTGGCATACATGATATATTTGACACCAGGCTTACAGAAGCCCAGTGTACTGTCCACACTATCCTGCCTGCTCAGTTTAAATGAAATGAGAAATGTCTGCTAAAATTTAACTTCAAATCCCCCTCAGCTTTATATATACTAGGCCTAAGAATGCACCAGTTTGGAACAAACAGAAATACTTTTTCCCTTTCCTCCAAGATGATGTAACCACCTGGAAGTAGTATATTTAGAGATTGTGGGTGAGGGGGCAGAGCCACTATATTAGAGGAGACTAAAGGTGTACAAACCCCCCCATACAGAACACTTGTATGTACCAAGATGGTATATCAAGTGGAGTTCAGATCATTTGCAGCAGATTCTGAGTGGTTCATTAAAGCTTGCTAGGTTGAAGTAGACCTATGCAATGGCATGAAGTCATTAGGCAAAATACTTGAACAGACCTTCTGATGTGTGTGCTTCTACTACACTACGTGGGGTGTTTGTAGTTTACATTGCATTAAAATATGAAAACATGCATACAGAGTGCCCTCCTTTCCTGTTCACTTGCCACCTTTGTCCCCACATGTACGTTGCTGGCACTGAAGACGACATAGTTCATTTTTCCATGGTCAGGTTATGAGGGACAGTAGTGTTGTGCAGTGGTTTCATACGTGCATGTGTTCCCCCACGTGTGACTACTAATATGTTTGTTGAACACCCTTGTGTACTTAGTGGTACTGCTGGACATTACCGTACCATACCTCCGAGCTCCACTAGGGGTTACCAAATGTGTGAAAATGAATCCTGTGAAATGAGAGCAGACCTTAAACTGTTTAGTCCTGATTTATCCTCATGCACCACAGGATATACACTGCCTGTGGACCAGGAGGCTGAGTAAATTCCCCTGGCCTTTGACCTGAAGCAGCATGGCATAGGATGACTCTGTAGCTGGGGGTAGCTGATGTTGTCAGAGCTTAGCAGATGTTGAATAAATATATACTTAGCAATGCCAGATCAAGTGTACATGCCAGAAACCAAAGATAATCAAGTGTGTCATGCATCACAACAGAAGGGTCATAGGGTATGTGAAGCTCATCCCAGACATTCTGGTAACAGTATGTCATGCATCATAACAGAAGGGTCATAGGGTATGTGAAGGTCATCCCAGACATTCTGGTAACAGTATGTCATGCATCATAACAGAAGGGTCACAGGGTATGTGAAGGTCATCCCAGACATTCTGGTAACAGTATGTCATGCATCATAACAGAAGGGTCATAGGGTATGTGAAGCTCATCCCAGACATTATGGTAACAGTATGTCATGCATCATAACAGAAGGGTCATAGGGTATGTGAAGCTCATCCCAGACATTCTGGTAACAGTATGTCATGCATCATAACAGAAGGGTCATAGGGTATGTGAAGGTCATCCCAGACATTCTGGTAACAGTATGTCATGCATCATAACAGAAGGGTCATAGGGTATGTGAAGGTCATCCCAGACATTCTGGTAACAGTATGTCATGCATCATAACAGAAGGGTCATAGGGTATGTGAAGCTCATCCCAGACATTCTGGTAACAGTATGTCATGCATCATAACAGAAGGGTCATAGGGTATGTGAAGCTCATCCCAGACATTCTGGTAACAGTATGTCATGCATCATAACAGAAGGGTCATAGGGTATGTGAAGCTCATCCCAGACATTCTGGTAACAGTATGTCATGCATCATAACAGAAGGGTCATAGGGTATGTGAAGGTCATCCCAGACATTCTGGTAACAGTATGTCATGCATCATAACAGAAGGGTCATAGGGTATGTGAAGCTCATCCCAGACATTCTGGTAACAGTATGTCATGCATCATAACAGAAGGGTCATAGGGTATGTGAAGCTCATCCCAGACATTCTGGTAACAGTATGTCATGCATCATAACAGAAGGGTCATAGGGTATGTGAAGCTCATCCCAGACATTCTGGTAACAGTATGTCATGCATCATAACAGAAGGGTCATAGGGTATGTGAAGCTCATCCCAGACATTCTGGTAACAGTATGTCATGCATCATAACAGAAGGGTCATAGGGTATGTGAAGCTCATCCCAGACATTCTGGTAACAGTATGTCATGCATCATAACAGAAGGGTCATAGGGTATGTGAAGGTCATCCCAGACATTCTGGTAACAGTATGTCATGCATCATAACAGAAGGGTCATAGGGTATGTGAAGCTCATCCCAGACATTCTGGTAACAGTATGTCATGCATCATAACAGAAGGGTCATAGGGTATGTGAAGCTCATCCCAGACATTCTGGTAACAGTATGTCATGCATCATAACAGAAGGGTCATAGGGTATGTGAAGCTCATCCCAGACATTCTGGTAACAGTATGTCATGCATCATAACAGAAGGGTCATAGGGTATGTGAAGGTCATCCCAGACATTCTGGTAACAGTATGTCATGCATCATAACAGAAGGGGTCATAGGGTATGTGAAGCTCATCCCAGACATTCTGGTAACAGTATGTCATGCATCATAACAGAAGGGTCATAGGGTATGTGAAGGTCATCCCAGACATTCTGGTAACAGTATGTCATGCATCATAACAGAAGGGTCATAGGGTATGTGAAGCTCATCCCAGACATTCTGGTAACAGTATGTCATGCATCATAACAGAAGGGTCATAGGGTATGTGAAGCTCATCCCAGACATTCTGGTAACAGTATGTCATGCATCATAACAGAAGGGTCATAGGGTATGTGAAGCTCATCCCAGACATTCTGGTAACAGTATGTCATGCATCATAACAGAAGGGTCATAGGGTATGTGAAGCTCATCCCAGACATTCTGGTAACAGTATGTCATGCATCATAACAGAAGGGTCATAGGGTATGTGAAGCTCATCCCAGACATTCTGGTAACAGTATGTCATGCATCATAACAGAAGGGTCATAGGGTATGTGAAGCTCATCCCAGACATTCTGGTAACAGTATGTCATGCATCATAACAGAAGGGTCATAGGGTATGTGAAGCTCATCCCAGACATTCTGGTAACAGTATGTCATGCATCATAACAGAAGGGTCATAGGGTATGTGAAGCTCATCCCAGACATTCTGGTAACAGTATGTCATGCATCATAACAGAAGGGTCATAGGGTATGTGAAGCTCATCCCAGACATTCTGGTAACAGTATGTCATGCATCATAACAGAAGGGTCATAGGGTATGTGAAGCTCATCCCAGACATTCTGGTAACAGTATGTCATGCATCATAACAGAAGGGTCATAGGGTATGTGAAGCTCATCCCAGACATTCTGGTAACAGTATGTCATGCATCATAACAGAAGGGGTCATAGGGTATGTGAAGCTCATCCCAGACATTCTGGTAACAGTATGTCATGCATCATAACAGAAGGGTCATAGGGTATGTGAAGCTCATCCCAGACATTCTGGTAACAGTATGTCATGCATCATAACAGAAGGGTCATAGGGTATGTGAAGCTCATCCCAGACATTCTGGTAACAGTATGTCATGCATCATAACAGAAGGGTCATAGGGTATGTGAAGCTCATCCCAGACATTCTGGTAACAGTATGTCATGCATCATAACAGAAGGGTCATAGGGTATGTGAAGCTCATCCCAGACATTCTGGTAACAGTATGTCATGCATCATAACAGAAGGGGTCATAGGGTATGTGAAGCTCATCCCAGACATTCTGGTAACAGTATGTCATGCATCATAACAGAAGGGTCACAGGGTATGTGAAGCTCATCCCAGACATTCTGGTAACAGTATGTCATGCATCATAACAGAAGGGTCATAGGGTATGTGAAGCTCATCCCAGACATTCTGGTAACAGTATGTCATGCATCATAACAGAAGGGTCATAGGGTATGTGAAGCTCATCCCAGACATTCTGGTAACAGTATGTCATGCATCATAACAGAAGGGTCATAGGGTATCCGAAGCTCATCCCAGACATTCTGGTAACAGTATGTCATGCATCATAACAGAAGGGGTCATAGGGTATGTGAAGCTCATCCCAGACATTCTGGTAACAGTATGTCATGCATCATAACAGAAGGGGTCACAGGGTATGTGAAGCTCATCCCAGACATTCTGGTAACAGTATGTCATGCATCATAACAGAAGGGGTCACAGGGTATGTGAAGCTCATCCCAGACATTCTGGTAACAGTATGTCATGCATCATAACAGAAGGGGTCATAGGGTATGTGAAGCTCATCCCAGACATTCTGGTAACAGTATGTCATGCATCATAACAGAAGGGTCATAGGGTATGTGAAGCTCATCCCAGACATTCTGGTAACAGTAAAGGGTACTAAAATATAACTCACTTCCACTGAAGGCAATTTAAAAGGATATACCACCTAACATTATAATAGGCATCACAGACATAATCGCCATCTCAGAGATGGACGGCAAACTTATTCACTTCACTTTGACTTATAGCATCTTTTGTTTCAATGGGAAATAGTGTGTCCATGTTATGGGAACTGCAGCAGTTACTAAGATGAGTCCACAATTTATCAGACTGCTTACCTGGGACAGAGGACACCAGCATTACCCTTCTTGTCTCTGTAGTGATCACAAAGATGGAACCCTACAGATGTGCTTTTGTAAGATGTTCACAGGCATGCATAGACTGTATTGTTCTATGTCTACATAGAAAAGTCTGCAGTAGACTTAATAGCTTATTTTTCCCCCATTTGCTAATTGGGTAAAGATACAAGGTACAACTGCCTGTTTCCAAGAGTGATGTTGGAGCACTGTCCATTTAAGTGATATGATATACATAGAGTTGCAGAGTATTTAAGTGGAGAATGGGGGTATAAAACCCAGAAATAACCTTAATACTTGGTGATGTACTGCCAGACCTGGGAAGTTCTTCATTATTACTACGTCTGTTTAAATGAGGTAAGAAAGGTCCAGATTTGGCTACACTGACAGTTACCATTCTTGTACAGCACTACTCTGCCAGTGACCTTTGCAGGGTAGCAGAATGTGACTGACCCCAACAAAACAAAACCACTGCACTAGTGGTCTCAGCAGGGGAACAGAATGTGCCAGGGACCTCAGTAGTGCAGACAATTTGTCAAAGATCTTAGGCAGCATCATTGTCCCTGGACATCAGCAGGGCAGCACCACTGAGCCAGAGATCTCAGCAGGCAATATCACAAAGCCAGGGATCTGAACAGGACAGCACCACTGTACCAAGGACCTCAACAGAACAACAGAATGTGGTGCACAGATACTGAGGAAGCAGGATATAGAACAAAAGGGCAGATGTTAGTGTTTGTGGTAAATCTCCACCCCAAAGTACAACAGATCTGTAGCACTGCAGAAAAAGCAAAGGAGGCTCCAGACCACAGCTAATGAAAACATATAAAAATTTTAATCCAAATGGTGAGCGCTTTCGTAGCCCAAGGCTACTTCATCAGACAAAATCATATTACAAGGCTGCAGTTTATATACCATCAGCAGAAGTAATCAATCAATTAAAACTCATTAAGCAAGTTAAAACCAATTAACTTAAAGGCATATAGCTAACCATTACATATACTCTCAATATATCTAAAACATTTAAAACAAAATTACATCATATACCTCAATACATTTATATATCTGAAGGACAAAATTCATATAGACCATATTAAATATGTTGTGTACCTATATGACTATTTCCTTATACCGCTATCCTTTAATACCGGCTTGATACGTAATTTATCCCCTACCCATATTCGCCTGCAACCTAATGATCCATTCAGGTTCCTTGACTTCCGTTTTATTTGTGACCTCTCCTCCTCTAATATTACAAGGAACAGTTTCTATGACAAGAATCTAAATGAGTGTTCATTTCCATGTATTATGATGTGTTTAGCTAGGGCATTAGTTTCTGTTCTCCTAGAAATATCATAAATATGTTCTCTCATGCGGTCACGTAATCTATGTGTTGTCATGCCCACATAGAAACAGACACATACTATACAGTAGGCAAAATACTCTAAATTAACAGTATTACAATGAGCTGTCAATCTGAAAGTATATATTTTTCCTGTATCTGGGTGTGTGAACCTGCCTGTATTATCAAGAAAATCATAAAACTTACATTTGCCACATGGGCATGTACCATATTCCATTCTTACATCAGAACTAACTAATCCAGGACCAGTTCGCGGTCCACACAGTATCCTTTTCACAGACTTCTTATTCTTATACACATATCTTGGCCTTTCTCCTTATTCCTTTAACCTGTACAAACAATGAATAAAATGTTGAATGATGCCAAGTTTTATGAACAAATAGGTATGGATAGAATTAGTAGATGTGAAATATGCATTTATAATGCACTTTTTGAATGTTTATAGAACAGATTAATAACTGTGGAATTGTTTAATTATTTCATTGTAGAGAAATCATTGGTACCCATTATACAAGGTCTGCCTAAATTCATAAGAATGCTACAGTACCTCCTATGAGACCTGTTGTGGCTGGGAGAGGATGGTATACCGAACCACTATCTGTGTTTGTAGAGCAACATCTGAAAACTGTTATTGCAACGAATAAGTATATACTTAAAGATACCAAACAATTTTTAGGAGACTTGCATGAGTTTACTGAAGGTGCAAATTTAAACAGAAAGTGGTTAATGGTCACCTTGGATGTTCAATCCCTGTTTGCTATGATTCCAAATGGAGAATGGATAGAACTATTTAAGCAATATTTACTACAGAATGGAACTTATGTTGGTCAATTCATTGACTTTCTAGCTCTTTTGATGGAACTCATCCTGGAAAATAACATATTTGTTTTTGGGAATACTATATATAGACAGATGGATGGCATAGCTATGGGCACACCTTGTGCCAATAAGCTATGCCAACATTGTCATGGCAGCTTGGGAGAAACAGAATGTGATTGTAGAGATGCAAGGAAGACTTGGCTTTTATCAAAGGTTTGTGGATGACCTTTTTATTTTATGGGATGGTGATATTAATACCTTCACCCCATTTTTCATTAGGTTGGGTAATAGTACACAGTGCTTGAATTTTACGATGAATAGTTCAGATATTACTATTGGTTTTCTAGATGTCAGGTTTGTGCAGAAACCTGATCGTTTGATACGGAGATACATAGAAAGGAGTGCTTTAGAAATTCCTATCTACATAGGCAAAGCATGCACCCCAAACATGTCTTCAGAAATGTGGTTAGGGGGCAGGGGGTGAGAACCTCCAGATTAATAACTGATGATGCCAAGTTTGAACTTGAGCTTACTGGAATGAGAGACAGATTCATTGAGAGAGGTTACAGTGAAAGCGAAATTCAACAACTAACAGTAGACACCAAATAGAAGAAGAATAGATATTAAACCATATTTTTCTAAACAATCAGAAACATCTCTATTACCTAAACAGGGATGCAACACATGAAAGTACCATTTACGTACTCAAGTAATACGCAGTTGTTGCAACATATTTTTGATAGAAATTGGAATATCTTATGTGGGGATGACCAGGTTAAAGGAATAGTAGGAGAAAGGCCAAGATATGTGTCTAAGAATAAGAAGTCTCTGAAAAGGATACTGTGTGGACCGCGAACTGGTCCTGGATTAATTAGTTCTGATGTAAGAATGGAATATTGTACATACCCATGTGGCAAATGTAAGTTTTGTGATTTTCTTGATAATACAGGCAGGTTCACACACCCAGATACAGGAAAAACATATACTTTCAGATTGACAGCACATTGTTATACTGTTAATTTAGAGTATTTTGCCTACTGTATAGTATGTGTCTGTTTCTATGTGGGCATGACAACACATAGATTATGTGACCGCATGAGAGAACATATTTATGATATTTCTAGGAGAACAGAAACTAATGCCCTAGCTAAACACTCATTTAGATTCTTGGCCATAGAAAGTGTTCCTTGTAATATTAGAGGAGGAGAGGTCACAAATAAAACGGAAGTCAAGGAACGTGAATGGATCATTAGGTTGCAGGCGAATATGGGTAGGGGATAAATTACGTATCAAGCCGGTATTAAAGGACAGAGGTATAAGGAAATAGTCATATAGGTACACAACATATTTAATATGGTCTATATGAATTTTGTCCTTCAGATATATATATGTATTTTGAGGTATATGATGTAATTTTGTTTTAAATGTTTTAGATATATTGAGTGTATATGTAATGTTTAGCTATATGCCTTTAAGTTAATTGGTTTTAACTTGCTTAATGAGTTTTAATTGATTAATTACTTGTGCTGATGGTATATAAACTGTAGCCTTGTAATATGTTTTTGTCTGATGAAGTAGCCTTGGGCTACGAAAGTGCTCATCATTTGGATTAAAACTTTTATATGTTTTCATTAGCTATGGTCTGGAGCCTCCTTTGCCTTTTCTGCATTGTATTTTTATTTTTGGAGGAACTGTTTACTCACACCACTTTCTTCTTATTTGTTAGATCTGTAGCATTATTTTTCATTACTAATAATCTCTAATGATATTGAATTATGTTTTGCTAAATGAAATTCCATTTTCATCATACAAAATTCAGGAATTGTACACATGATTTTTTTATACTGAATTTTATTGGTTTTAAAAATTAGCCAAACAAGGAAAAACAAGGGACAGCATAGTTACATCAGTAACAACAGTTACAAACAACAATAATATATAGCAATTAAAAGTATGTAGGTAAAAAAGACTCTCAAATAATTTTCAAAAAGGCAAAGAGCAAATCTAAAGTCCATATCAACTGCTCAACCATCCACTGTTACCGAGATCCAGTCATGGTTCCCCAGCGCAAACCGCTCAAACTAGTTCCAAACATGAACTATAGCTACAATCATGGAACTGCTGTGATGGCATACATTCATGATCTTGTTTATTTAAAGTGTGATAACACTGCCCGCGAAGGGCCTGGAACAGAAGTAAGTTGGCCCAAACCATTATATGAGTATAGAATGTAACCTATGTGCTTGCAAAAAGCGCCCCTTTTAATAGTGTCTATAGGGATGTGTGCTGGTTTCCATTACCTGGAAGCAAACAACGTTAGCATTCTGGTCAGTTCCCACACGGTGTCTAAAATGGAAGTAATCCTAGGATGTAACCTAGGGCATATGCCAAACATCCAAAATTCCCAACTTAATGGGATGTTAGTTGCAAATATGTTCTGCATTGTCATGTGCATAAAATCCCAATGTTCCTTAATTTTAGCTCATTTCCAGAACATATATAAGATACCACCTGCACCAATACCACATCTCCAATGCCTGTTATCACTTGCCTGTCCATGGGACCATAACCTATATGAGGTGAGATACTATCTATGTAAAATTCTCATATGCTGGTCTTGGTACTTGCATCTCTTAAGCTTAGTAGGTGCTAACCAGACCCGATCCCACTGCTCCAGGACAGTAAAACATCCTTATTTCTTTTCCATCTGCATTCTGACTGCTTTCTCATGGCTCTTGTTCTTTTCTCCCACATATCTCTGTAAATGGTACCTGCCCTACCTTTCTTAATGCCCACCCATTTCCTTTAAGGCATAATTCTCTTGGTTTCACCTAAGGAAGTAGTGTGCCCAATTGCCTGTTAGCTGCAGATAACGAAACCAGTCTGAAGCAGGAATTCATAATTCTGCCCTAAGATCTTCAGAACTTTTCAGTAAAGTTCTCTCTGAAGCTTTCAGTAACTGAGACCATGTAGTGATTCCTGCCTTCACCCATTATTCTACTGAATGCAAGGATACTGACCTCAGCACTTCTGGGTGGTTCCAGATACTATCTGAAGGGTCTCTTCCCTAGAACATACTACTGCATGTAGGGATACTGACCTCAGCACTTCTAGGTGGTTCCAGATGCTATCTGAAGGGCCTCTGCCCTAGAACATACTAATGCAGGGATACTGACCTCAGCACCTCTGGGTGGTTCCAGATGTTATCTGAAGGGCTTCTGCCCTAGAACATACTACTGAATTCAAGGATACTGACCTCAGCACTTCTGGATGGTTCCAGATGCTATCTGAAGGGCCTCTGCCCTAGAACATACTACTGAATGCAGGGATACTGACATCAGCACTTCTGGGTGGTTCAAGATGCTATCTGAAGGGTCTCTGCCCTAGAACATAGTACTGAATGTAGGGATACTGACCTCAGCACTTCTGGGTGGTTCCAGATGTTATCTGAATGGCTTCTGCCCTAGAACATACTACTGAATGCAAGGATACTGACCTCAACACTTCTGGGTGGTTCCAGATGCTATCTGAAGGGCCTCTGCCCAAGAACATACTACTGAATGCAGGGATACTGACCTCAGCACTTCTGGGTGCTTCCAGATGTTATCTGTAGGGCTTCCTCCCTAGAACATACTACTGAATTCAAGGATACTGACATCAGCACTTCTGGATGGTTCCAGATGCTATCTGAAGGGCCTCTGCCCTACAACATACTACTGAATGCAGGAATACTGACCTCAGCACTTCTGTGTGGTTCCAGATGCTATCTGAAGGGCCTCTGCCCTACAACATACTACTGAATGCAGGGATACTGACCTCAGCACTTCTGGGTGGTTCCAGATGTTATCGGAAGGGCTTTTGCCCTAGAACATACTACTGAATTCAAGGATACTGACCTCAGCACTTCTGGGTGGTTCCAGATGCTATCTGCAGGGCCTCTGCCCTAGAACATACTACTGAATGCAGGGATACTGATCTCAGCACTTCTGGGTGGTTCCAGATGTTATCTGAAGGGCTTCTTCCCTAGAACATACTACTGAATTCAAGGCTACTGACCTCAGTGCTTCTGGATGGTTCCAGATGCTATCTGAAGGGCCTCTGCCCTAGAACATACTACTGAATGCAGGGATACTGACCTCAGCACTTCTGGGTGGTTCCAGATGTTATCCGAAGGGCCTCTGCCCTAGAACAACTACTGAATGCAGGGATACTGCCCTCAGCACTTGTGGGTGGTTCCAGATGCTATTTGAAGGGCCTCTGCCCTAGAACATACTACTGAATGCAGGGATACTGACTTCAGCACTTCTGGGTGGTTCCAGATGCTATCTGAAGGCCCTCTGCCCTAGAACATATTACTGAGCCTCAGGCAATCCGATTCCTGATTGAGGTGCTACTCACTTGGAAGATCTAAGGTATCAGACTCCTCTGAGTCAAAGTAAATGAGTCGGCTTAGCTGAAAAGCAACTGCATAACTTTCTACATGGGGTACCAGCTGCATGCTCTAGGAATATAGGCGATCTCAGCAGCTGTCCTCCTTCCATCCTGTCCCAGAATAGCATCATTGATGAGGCATTGGATATGCTCCAATTTAGGATGCAATGCAGGGAATGGAATATTATCACAAGGTATAGAATAGGGGATAGAAGCATAATTCTGGTGGTGTGTACTCTACCCAGAATTGAAGATTAGTTAGATAACATGGGGATGATAGTGACCAACCTTCCTTTGGAGTGAGTCTAAATTGGCTTCTACCATGGCACTTTAATTTTCAGCCAATACCTCATATATCCTCCTAATCAACATATAATTTTATCAGGAAATGCAAATCCTTGCATTGCCGAGCCAACAAAGTCCCAGCTTACTCTTTTAAATCCTTTCTCTGCATCATGACTCCCCCCTCGACAACAGTGGCATTTTCTTACATTCTGCTTCCCTCTGGATTATTAATATTCTGTTAATGTTGTCAAATGTTTGCCTCGCCTCCACAAAACCACACTGATCCACAACCAGCAACCTCGGTATCTCTTTTGCCATTTTTTTAGCCATTATAGACACAAACACTTTATAATCATGGTTTAGTATTGAAATGGGCCTGTATGAAGCTGGATCTGATGGGTGTTTGCCCTCTTTAGGTATTACATCCACCACCATTATCTTGCAAGAGGTTGGTGCTTCTCTTCCTCTTAAAATACTGTTAAACAAAACCTTCCAGATATTTACATATACAATTTATATATATATATATATATATATATATATATATATATATATATATATATATATATATATATGGTTCCCCTTCACATGGTAGACATTTCAAAATGCAGACTTTCATATGGCAGAGACCATATGATCAACATTTGAAATGCCGACCATGCGGAAGCAGCATCCTCGTACAGTGCGGAATGGAAAGATTTCCATTCCTGTAGTGCGATCTTGGAGTTGGTATATTTAAGTTATGGGGGGTGTGGGGGGCAGAGCCCCACCTGCTAGCAGTGTTTAGGTAAGTGTTTGTTGTTTTTTACTTTTGTTTTTCATATGTTCGACATTTCAAATGTCAATCATATAGTCTCGGCCATATGAAAGTCGGTATTTTGAACTGTCGAACATATGAAGTAGATCCCTAAATATGTATATATTATTCATCAGTTTTTTCGCCTCCTAGCTTCCAAGCTTCCACAGGAATACCATCTGCCAATTATATCCTTGAGCTTCTGAGTCCTTTCCTGTGGATTAGTTATACGTCATCATTTTTATCTCACCTCCTCCTGTCATAACTGTTAGTAATTAAGCCTCATCTGCCTCTAACTTTGGAATATTTGATTCTTCCACAAACATTTTCATTTCTACATTTTCTTGATTTCTATATTTCTCTGCTTTATACAGACTTTCATAAAATTTCAGAAATATTTCTAGTACCTCTATATGATCTCTTGTTATCTTCCTTGTTACAGGGCTCCTTAAGCTTGATAATAACCCTTCTATTTCTGTTGCCTGAGTTGTTGTGCTAAATGTTTTTGTGCTCTGGAGTTATTATCAAAAAGAGTTGCTTAACAGTAGACTTTCTAAACTCATACATATTATCAACATAATTCCTTGTTTTCTGTTTAGCATTTTACAATTGCTTCTCTTCTTGTTCTGTGAGATTCCTCTTATTCTGCAGGATCCCTATCAGTTGATCGAGTTTTCAGAAACTTGAAATTCATATTGGCAAGACGATATGATTGAATTTCTGAAAACCTGGAGCATTTGAATGGAGATTGCTATACAGTGAGGGTCAGGAAGTTTTCCATTTTCTTCAGTGTAGTGTGATTTTGGAGTTGGTATATTTAATTTGCAGTGGATGTGGGGGGGGGGGTGCAAGGCGGGGCTTGTCCCCCTGCAAAAATTAAAAAAGATTGATTTTTGTAATTTTTTTAATGTTTGAGTTTCCAGAAATTTGAATTTCAAGTTTCTGAAAACTCAATCTAGTGAAATAGATCCATTCTGCAATACTTTAACATTTGTCAGTCTCTTTAAATAATTCTTGTTACTTCTTAACCATATCTCTCTTTCCTGTATTTCCACCCTATTTTTAAACTCCACTTTAATTTTATCCCACCCCCTAGCTATATTTTCAGAAGAAATTTCTATCTTCTCTATTAACTCTGGGATAATTTCTACTACCCATTCCTTAAATTCCTCTATTTTTAACAAATAAATGGGAACGTTCCAGTGTCTCATTTTTATTTTATTACCATGCATTTTTATTTTAGTTATTATTGGGGTGTGATCTGAAATAGTTATTGGATGCATATCAAAACTTTCAATTAAATGTACATGTTCCTGTGAAATGTAAGTTCTGTCTAGTGTAACCCAGTTTTTGTATTGTGGGGAATAATATGTAAATTCACTTTGAACTCCTAGTACTGAATTCACATCTTCCATGCCAAATATTTTCATAAATTTCTTCAAAAATCCACCCTCCTTTGTTATATTTTCCCTTCTGTGCCCCTAGACCCATCTTCCCTGCTGCAAATCAAATTCCAGTCCCCAACTATAAGTAATATTCCTTTATGAAAGCTGATTATTTCTCCCAGAATTTTCTTAAGCTCAATTATAGCAGTTTTGGGTAGAAAATAAATACATGCCATTGTAATCCTCCTTCCTTGCCAGTAGCCCCTTAGTACTGCAAATCTACCATTATTATTTTTTTGTCCTCTGTTATCACTGTTGGAGTTCCTCATACAATTAATATAAGCACTCCTCTTTTCCTTTGTCCCAGGTATTCAGCTGAATAACCATCCTGAAAACCTTTCTTTATCAAATTCACCTGTTCAGTTCTTTCCAAATGAGTCTCCTATAGCATAACTATTTGCACTCTACATGTTTTTTAAATAGTTCACTACATCTGTGAGACCATTCACTTTTAAAGATAACATATAAAGAGTCATTATGTTACAAAAGTTATTCCCACCTTTTATATAAAACAGATTTTTTGTTAAATATCTAGTTCCAGCTTTTGTGTAACATGCATACACTAATGTTTGGCAGCTTGTTTTTTATACAGTCATTTCTTGTCATATCCATTTCAACCTATGTCACATCTTAAAAACTTTCAGTTTTATTGAAAGCCTTAAAAATACACCCCAATACACCTCTAAAACCTATTAACTTAATACTAACATACAAAACTATGCACGACTTCAAATACTGAAGTTTTACCCTCCTAATAGGAACAATTGTCCCAAACTGTCAGCCATACTCATAGACTTGGGTTAACCTAAAAGGAAGGTTATCCATGCTAAGAAGCATGGTACATCCTGTGCTTCTCTAAGTGCTGTTTGGCTTTGTCTCATCTTTATTGCTTTCACAGATTGGGAAAACACTTGAATGCTTTCAGAAAATATTACCTCCTAGTCATTGAAAGAAAGAAGTATTCTGGTTTTGTAGCTTTTATCAGATTGCCTGCATAGAGACATGAGAATCAGATACTAAGTTGGGCATTTATTTATTTGCTAGAGGGGAAGCTTTATTATTTTAAATGTTATTTTTTATTTATTGCTTTCTCATAAAACTTGTTACTAGATTAAGTTGAAGGGCTTAATCCAGTCATTCCCCTATCTAAGAATGAGAAAACACATCAGTTGTTCTTGTATCATACTCTTTTGAGCAAACTTTTGTTCTTTTTTACGTTACAGTGCCTGCATTTCTTAAAACTGAACAATAAGAAAGAGAAAAGAAGAAAAAAAGAAAGGCACCTGTTTACTTTAGTATCCCCATTACACTTGAAAATAACTGAGAAAACCTTACTTTATAGCATGCAGATTATATCATGGATTATAAAAATACTACTGTTAAAAAGAAAATGTTGTTTTACTTACAGTTAACTCTCTCCCTCCTCTTCCCCTCTCCTAAGTGTTCTTCCAAACATTAATGACATTAAGTAGGGCATATACTTTAGAGTCCCTACAAGTTTGGCAATGTCATAAAATTCCAATATTTCCAGGTTTTCTTGTTCTGTCATGTTTTACAAATATAATTAATGCTATGTAATCCCTAATTTATTAGTCATTTTCTGAGTTGCTGGTTTTATTCTTGTTTATCTCCATCCCTCAAATCCAGTCTCTGCTTCATTTCCAATATACTCCTGGTTCTTCTAGTCAACTCTTGTGCTTTCTTCTATCTCTCCAGCATTTTCCATTGAAACATTAGAAAATGTTTCACTGACACAATCTCTCTGTGGTCTTTATTACCAAAAGAGCAAGAAGCAGAATCTCCTTCTGTTTTACAGCTCAGTTTTTGTTGGACAAAATTTTGTATTTCATCCTTAGCATGTAATTCATCAAAAATGATTTTGACCATCCAGGAAAAATATTCTGAAAATAACTGATACTGCAGCTTGAATCTCATGCCTGCTTCTTGACATTCCCTGATTAGTGGTATAAATGTACTCCTCTTCTGCCTGGTGTACAGTGAGTAATCATTTTCCACAAACACTACTATCTCACACTTTTAGTACTTTTCCCTTCTGCCACAGTTTTGTCAAAATCAACTCCTTTTGCTGGTAGGATTGCATATTTACTATTAAAGACCTAGGTTGCTCTCTCATGACCAGGTTTGGAGCATACACATAATGTGTCCTTTCAACTAACAACTCCTGTGGAGTTGCTTATTTGTACTTTCATAAAATTAATACAGTCTGTTCCTTCCAGCTTCTCTGGTACAGCAGAAAATCAAAGGTTTTCCCTATGTGCTCTGTCTTCTAATTCTGTTATTTTTGAAACATCTTTTCTTGAGCTGTCTCATATTCAGTCAGCCTTTCCTTCATTTCAACCTCTGATTATTACAGTTTTATCACCTCATCTGAATGTCTGTTTAAAGATTCTTCCATTTTTTTCCAGCCTTTTGTTATTTGACTTGATATACTCCTTCAGTGTTTCATTTATTTTCATCATCTCTGAGTACATTTGACTTTTTTTCCTATAGGTTACTGGAAGGCATGTCTTGCACCAAAGCTGGTGTATGCACAGCTTTTTGCTGAACAGCTTCAGAATTCTTCCTAGTCAGTGTTTTTTTTCCTCACCGTTTGCGATTGATTTTCTTTAAGGTTCTTTGAATTTCTTTTTTGCTGGCTTCCAGGCAATGCACTTACTAGCTAGTAACTGAAATTTACCTAAAATACGAGTTTACTGGCTGTCGCTTCTGAGTTTCTGTTTTCACACTGGGAGAGCTGAAATTAAGCTGTTACTCAATGTGCAGCCATCTTGGAAGTTCACAATCATCTCCTTCATTCTAGTAGAATATAGGAACCAGGTATTCCCAGGCTGGGCGAGAGCCCAGCAGTCTGTTTGTCCTGCCTGGGAGTCCCTATCAGTTCTCTGTTCCTGGCAAGAGTCAGGTGGTAGGGAGCTGATTAGCTTGCTAGTACCACTGGGGCAGCCTACCGTCATCCCTTGGACCCCCCCAGTAGTTCCTCTGAATCCACAATTGCTAATCTCAGAGGGGAGACATGTCTTTGCTCACCATTTTTCCTTTGGCTGCATAGTGAGAGTGCAGTAATGCAGCTTAGTCTTGGCAGGTGTAGAACTCAATCAGGTGAAGTCCTAGTCCTTCTAGGTGTCACCTGTGTGTTAAGGCAGAGTTACCTCCCTCCATCTAGGATGGTGGGTGAGTGAACCAGCAACACCTGCTTACTCCCATCCTTCCTCCCCCCTGAGACAGCTCCTACAGGCCTCTGAACCACAAACTAAACTCAGGTCACTTACAACGTAGTCAGGGCTTTATCCCTCTATGACACAAAGATGACTTTGTAATATTCTAACTTTGAGGTTACCACTGTCACTGAAGTAAAAGCATAATAACTATCCGAGTTTGTTTCTCCTGTATCTGCACTTATGACATAAGCCTGCATCAATGACATCACGCACTCAAACTACTCCAAAAGTACATTTGCATCATCTCACCTTCAGGTGGCACTGCTTCATTCATACCAGTCACTCTACATTCAGAAACTTTGTATGCTTCTAGATATGTGTGTATATACACACACAGATGAGAGCTTACATGTACATCCACACACACACACACACACACACACACACACACACACACACACACACACACACACACACACACGCACACACGTGTGCTCACAAACATACATGTGCATGCATTCACACGCATGCACACAGGCACACATGCATGCACATACATACTCACATACATGCACTCAGACACTCACAGAGGCTCACACACACACACACACACACACACACACACACACACACACACACACACACACACACACACACACACACACACACACACACACACACACTATCACTCAAATACTGCAGGCTTCATTTCAGTGTTCCATCCGGCTTTAGTAAAAAATGTAACCCCACAAGAATGGCAGCTCAGTCTCTGACCCTTGTGTCCTCCTAGTCACTGTTGGTAGTGGAGTTACTCACAGCTGGACAGACAAATAAACCAACCAGGATAGGTAGGTAGGTAATCACTGGGGAGCAGGATGAACAAAAAAACGAATAAAAAATCAGAGTAAAATGTTACAGAGCATGCTGTTAGCAGACTGTCTGACATGCTGCTCAACTGTTTCTGAGTTTGCCTGCAGTTTTTGCCCAGTTTCTTGTATTTTTTCAATTTTTAGATCAATCACTGAGAGTTACAGTCAATCAAAATGGCATGCAGCAAAATCCCATACCTCTTATTCTTTAAAAATGCATGATGATGCAAAACTTATTATTCTATTAACTTTTTAAAATAATTAAAGTAACATTTAAATATTGTCCCTGATTTTGGTCTGTTGTCCACACAATTATTTTTGCCTTTGCTCTGATTCTTCAACAACGAAGATGAGTGGTATGTTGTCTGATAACTTTCTTAAAAAGCAAGCATGTTTTTAGGTATACTAGAATATGCTATTTTGTACCTTAAATGTGGGTCTCTTACTAAGTAAAGAACTCAAAAGACATAACCAGGATCCCAAAGAGCACTTCAACTTTATTTATGTAGAATCATTATTAAGTGCTTTTGCCCCTCAGAATACTAGGACTTCATCAGAATAGTTGTAACTTGTAACACATATACCTTTTAAAGTGAAGTTAAAAGTCATATGATGCTTTAGACACATCATCATTGGATAAAAAATTTTAACCAACTGAACCATGCATCCATTAACCAATAATTGGTCAATAAATTAAAACAGTTTACATATACTAAAAAATCAAAAAGTCAAATATACTTTAAAACAATATTAAATATTAAGACCAATAGTTGATGCTGTGGGCTGAAAAACTTATCCAATAGCTATGTACATTGATTTGAGATTGAAAGATGTTATTTAAAACTATACATAATTATTAAAAGACTTGTGGGATTTTTTAACACACATTACCCCAATTTACGTTCGGATGGTTTATTTGTGACAATAAATGTAAAAGATCTATTTTCTGTAATTCCTGACCAGTTAGGACTTGAGTGGTGCTATGAAATATTGGCAACTACATCAAATATTATCATTAAGGTTTTAGTAAATATGGGAGTAGCAAACAGCTGGAGAGATTTTTTTCAAGGTGAATGAATCCAGTCTTAATTTTCAAATGTAACAACCGAAAACAGGATCCAACACAGATTTATTGGATAGTCTCTCTCTAGCGCCTCGGCTTTTCAAATCCAGTCTTAATTTTCAAATGTACCTGCAAGAAAGATCAAACTTGTATGTACCAAGTCTGAGATGCCACTTCTCAGAATATTCTCTTTTCTCTGAGGTATGGCAAACTCAGAGTTGGTATATATAAGTTTGGGGGTTTGGGGGGCTTGTCCCTCACATGGGGAGGGTGAAGGAGGGCTTGGTCCACCTGAAAAAGAACTTTTAAGGAGTAAAGAGATTTTCGAGATTTGCTCTTCTGGTTTTGTCTTTTTGGCACTTGTCATTTTGAATGCGGACATTTCAGTAGGGAACACTTCTGAAACTGTGCTGTGAGTCAGCAAGAAGCCTTAACCTCTACTGGACCACAAATGAATGTCGCTGCCTTTGTTCCACAGCTTCTAGAACCTTAATGATAAGTACTATGATTGCTGTATGCCTAAGTAACATTGAGGAACAACTCTTGATAAGTGCCCAAGTGATAGCTTTTTCCAAGCATGCAAAAGTATATTCTCCTTAATGGTCCTGTTAATTTGACTGATGACAGATACCATAGGGATAAGGCTGGCATTTACCAGAATATAACCATGAATATTTGACAGTTTAAGTTTTGAGCATAACCTCACCTTGCTATTGTAAGCCTCTTGCAGACAGTATGTGAGGCTGATCTTTGTTGAGGGTATTAGAAAGATTCTGAGACTGCAATAACAAAAGCCCAGTTTATACTGATGGTTATTAGTGCAACCTAGTTTTGCGAATGTGCATATCCCTCCAGTTGTACACTGATAAGGATGAATTAAATGAAATATTCTTGTTCTTTATGACTTGGTGTTGATCACAGACCCGCTCTGTTCATAAATTTGTTCTGCAAACTACCCGAAAAAAGAACAAATGGGGACACTTGGGATTAACATGGCTAGGCTTGTAAAGCCAGAGTGGACATTAGCCTAGTAACCTGCTATGACCCTATGAACCTATGAGTTTGTATTTGCAACCACTCCTAAGTATCCATAAGCCTGAAAGACAGAAGGTAGCTTGGCTTGGTGGTACAGAGCTTAAATACTGTTTTTAATAATCTTTGGCATTATTTCAGGCATCGCTCACAGCAGACCTGAGGTCTTTAACCAGTAGCTTCTTGGGGTACTTGTGATTTCATTATGACCAGCCAATGGCTAGTAAAATTGTCCTGAGTTTGACCAATACATGATATGCTGTTCAGTGCTAACAATCTACTGCTGGACACATGGCATAAAATTCACAAACTCAACATTTCTGTAGCTTTTCACACATAGAAATGAGTAAGCATGTGGTATTTTTTAGGATGTTATATTTCATTGATCTTCAGAAATAACCTGCCTTTTCTTCTCAGACTAAAAACAGTGATAGCTCAAGAACGCTGTGTGCTGGTTTGGGGAGTTTCTCCATTCTTCAATGTTGTATGACTATGGAGTTGGCATATATATATTCAGGTGTGTATGTATGTAGGGGCTATGAGGGGCCTGCCCTCTGCCAGAAAAAAACAATTTGGGTATGTGCCATTGCATAGAGTGGCACAGATGTGTTTTGTTTGCGCAGTCTTCATAGGGGAACTTTATTTTTGTTGCACGCTAGACATAAATATTAAGAGTGTTGTCTGTGTTGTCATCAGATACAATTCTGGAAGCACTGTTATTGTTTGGGGGGTTCAGAGCTTAGAGCATTGTAAGTCCTACTGTTCTTAGATGAGCAGTTTTTAATCCAAGTGGGAGTGCCGAGGAATTGTTTAAAACCATGAAGATCAGCACATTCATTGGCAAAGTAATTATATTGCATTTGGTTTACAAGGATTATCCAACTGGGATGTACAAAACCCCTTTTCAGCAGAGGCCTGGTGAGGAAAGTCCCATCAACATAAAACATTTATATGTACATCATAGTTGAGCTAGCATGATAAACTGGCAAAAGATATTTAGGGAAAATATTTCAGAGTTACATACAGACATACAAAAGCAAACAGCTTACATAATAAACATCTAAGAATGAGTTAAACATAGTACAACAGTACAAATAAGTCAGCAAATGTCAAAAGCAGTTTAAATGTTTGAGTGTTCCAACAAAGTAGCAATGTCATACGCTCCAAAGTAGTAGTGGTCTGATCATTCGAAAGGTGGATGAGTTAGAAGCACTTGTGGGGGAAGAGAGCATGAACGTTAGATAGTGAGGGGATGATGTAATCTGTGTAAACTAGTCCCAAGGGATGCTAAGAAAGACAGATGAGTAAGGAAGTAGAAAGTGTAGATAGGATAGTAGCTAGGCAGCCAGTTGGGCTAGAGCATTGACATGATTTATAAGATGAGCGTGGACGTTTTTCTTAAGGCTAAGCTTATTGTCTATTTCTTTAAATAGGCTGGAATAGTATTTCATATCTTGGAGATATAAATGGAGTAGAGTGCATCCTTGATGAGTTCTGGGATTTAGTTCTTTGAGCCAGGAATTTATCTTTAGAATGGAGAGGTCTGCTAGGGTTGTACCACTGCAGAAGTATATTAAGGGAGCGGTGTTCATCTGGGTGGTGAAGTAGGGATGGAGCAGTTTTTAACTGAAGGAATTTAAAATAGTTCAGGAATTCCATCCAGTTTATTTTTGAGAGCGCAAGGCAGTGATGGGATCTGTTAGGCAAATCAGGAGTGAATTTGGCGTTGTCTATTGTAGCATTGCTCATTGGTTTCTAGGAGGTGGTTGTGTGTAGGTGAGTGATGAAGGGGGCAACGTATAGGAGAACTGGTAGGAGATAAGTATGTGCAGTAGATTTATGACCAAGGCCAACGAGATGTGGATTGGCTCTGTACAGAGCTGCAAGCCTTTGGTGAGTTTTCTTTCTTACGTTATGTATGCAACATCAAACACGCTTATTATCACTTGTTATGGCAAGTCACTTGGTGTTGGAAACCTGCTCAAGCTTAGTGCTTTGAGCAGAGGAATTAGTAAAACTGTTTGAGTTTTGGGAGCTGTTTTAGACAGGAAGACCATCAGTTTGGGTTTTTAAGCATTAAATGTAAGGTGAGTGTGTTACAGTCCACTGTTCTACTGCTGAGTAGGATTCCTGAGTGATGGTCTGTAGCTGTCCGGGGGGTAGAACAAGTAATTGTAGCAGCATCGGCATTTTGAGGCATTGTGGATGGAAATGTGACAGAGTAAAACTTGTTTATGTATATGTTGAACAGCAACAGTCGAAGAATAGACTCTTAGGGGACACCTGTAGAGACTGGGAGGAAGGTGGAACATGTGTTTCACCACCTTACTGCTTGGTTTGATTACTTACATAGCTCTTGAACCATAATAAAGTTGTGAGAGAAGTTATGATAGGGTTTGAATCAGTTTTGGATGTGGAGAAGTACTGATTGCCTTGGAGAGGTCCCAAAAATAAAATAAAATAATTTAAGATTTTGTATTTCAGTTGAGCCAAACAAAGTGATTACCAACAGCAGATCTGGACTGTTCTGGAGGAATCTATGATATAGTATCACAGTATCTTGAAAATTCAAGGCATTCTGGTTGACAAGATATTTAGAGATGGGAGATTATAATATTTTCTGCTAGCATGCAAGACTATATTTGTTAAGACTAGCAAGTGTACTTGAGCCGTTGTGGGTGTTATCTTACCTGAAACTAACCTAATCTGATAAGGAGGCCTCATAATCAGTGGTATACTGTGCTTGAATGGGTTTTCATGATTGGATTGATATTGGTTAAGTGTAAATCAGTCAGACATAGACTTGCAAAGTTTTGCACTGCAGATATTCATGAGCTTACATGATTAAGTCCTGTTGCACTGGACTAAATAGGATCAGATAGTGAGGAGAGGTACATGCACTAGAAGTGTCCAAGACCAAGGTTTACATCACCTGATATTAGGAGGAAGAGATGATCAGATACATTTGAGAGGCTGTTTGGGAAGTGCTCATTCTTTCTTAGGATTTTGGTGGTCCTAAGATGTCAGTGACTGTCAACTAAAGCTAATGGTTTAAACAAACCACTGTTGGTGGAGTCAATAGAATGGCCTTATGGCGATAGTATACAGATGGAAAAGTGCCAGAAAGAAATGAAATGCCAACACAAGAGTGTAGGGTGACACACATTGATAAAATGTTTGAACAAAATTGTGAATACAAGAAGTGATGAAAGGGCAGAAAATGGTGGATTCTTATGACCTGTCATGCTTAGACATGTATGGTATGAGTTCATCTAACCAGGAAATTATGCAGATCGCTGTAGAAGCAACAGGAGAGAAATATAAGGTGCAGTTGGATACAGGTGTATAACCAATGATTTCACTGAAAGGATACAAGGCATTGTTTCATGCTTAACATTTGTGACATCAGAAATAATATTAAAGACCTATATAGCTGAGGAAGTGTCCCCAGTGGGTAAAAAAGGTAAAACATACAATTTGAATTTACAGATTATGTGACACAAATGGATTAGCACTGTTTGGTAGAGAGCAGAGAGCAACAACTGAGCTGAGTTAGTGCTTTGTTAAGAAATTATAGATGGCAGCTGAAGGTAACATGCTTGTTACTGACTTAGCTTATTAATTTCATTTTTATTTTATTATCCAAGGTAGAATGTTGCTCTATCGGGACCATTTTCAGGTTCACCGTGGAGAGATCTAAACAATTCAAAATGATAATTGCAGTTCTGAAATAATAATTATAGAGAACAGTAAATATAAAAGCACCAGAATTGCAACAAGGACCTAAATAATATAGAGAGAATTGAATAGAAGTCACATAATACTTTTGAAACCTCACATCACTTAGAAAGTAAGAATATTTTGATAGCTTGTGTAAAATACGTACAATTGTTTTAGGAAGGTGAAGAGAGAGGAAATACAGAAAGCCTTAGACGTGTGTGTGTGTGTGTGTGTGTGGTATTTTAGGATTTGTAAGGTTACATCATGGGAGGATAATTCCCTCCCACACACTTCTGTAACCCAACTACAGCTAGTCTCCAATGCTGGATTATCGAATTTTTGCTGCAATAAATGTTAGAAGTATAAGAAATAAAACAGCTGAACTACATGCCTGGATTACCCAACATAAGACTGATGTTCTTGCTGTAACTGAAACTTGGCTTAAACAACTCAGAAGTTATACCTCCTGGTTATAATATCATCCGTAATGGCCATATAAAGCGGAAAGACGGTGCTATTCCTTTAATATTTCCCGGAACTTGCCACATTTCCCCTTACAGCAAACCAACACCGAAATGCAGTTCAGCAGAGCTTCTTATTGTTTTCCTCAAAATAAACAAATATAAACAAATATGTACTCCTGTCCTTTACATCCCTCATGTAGATTATAAACAAATATGTATCACTGTCCTTTACATCCCTCATGTAGATTATAAACAAATATGTATCACTGTCCTTTACATCCCTCATGTAGATTATAAACAAATATGTACTCCTGTCCTTTACATCCCTCATGTAGATTATAAACAAATATGTATCACTGTCCTTTACATCCCTCATGTAGATTATAAACAAATATGTACTCCTGTCCTTTACATCCCTCATGTAGATTATAAACAAATATGTACTCCTGTCCTTTACATCCCTCATGTAGATTATAAACAAATATGTACTCCTGTCCTTTACATCCCTCATGTAGATTATAAACAAATATGTACTCCTGTCCTTTACATCCCTCATGTAGATTATAAACAAATATGTACTACTGTCCTTTACATCCCTCATGTAGATTATAAACAAATATGTACTCCTGTCCTTTACATCCCTCATGTAGATTATAAACAAATATGTACTCCTGTCCTTTACATCCCTCATGTAGATTATAAACAAATATGTATTCCTGTCCTTTACATCCCTCATGTAGATTATAAACAAATATGTACTCCTGTCCTTTACATCCCTCATGTAGATTATAAACAAATATGTATCACTGTCCTTTACATCCCTCATGTAGATTATAAACAAATATGTATCACTGTCCTTTACATCCCTCATGTAGATTATAAACAAATATGTACTCCTGTCCTTTACATCCCTCATGTAGATTATAAACAAATATGTACTCCTGTCCTTTACATCCCTCATGTAGATTATAAACAAATATGTATTCCTGTCCTTTACATCCCTCATGTAGATTATAAACAAATATGTACTCCTGTCCTTTACATCCCTCATGTAGATTATAAACAAATATGTATCACTGTCCTTTACATCCCTCATGTAGATTATAAACAAATATGTACTCCTGTCCTTTACATCCCTCATGTAGATTATAAACAAATATGTACTCCTGTCCTTTACATCCCTCATGTAGATTATAAACAAATATGTACTCCTGTCCTTTACATCCCTCATGTAGATTATAAACAAATATGTATTCCTGTCCTTTACATCCCTCATGTAGATTATAAACAAATATGTACTCCTGTCCTTTACATCCCTCATGTAGATTATAAACAAATATGTATCACTGTCCTTTACATCCCTCATGTAGATTATAAACAAATATGTATCACTGTCCTTTACATCCCTCATGTAGATTATAAACAAATATGTACTCCTGTCCTTTACATCCCTCATGTAGATTATAAACAAATATGTACTCCTGTCCTTTACATCCCTCATGTAGATTATAAACAAATATGTACTCCTGTCCTTTACATCCCTCATGTAGATTATAAACAAATATGTACTCCTGTCCTTTACATCCCTCATGTAGATTATAAACAAATATGTACTCCTGTCCTTTACATCCCTCATGTAGATTATAAACAAATATGTACTCCTGTCCTTTACATCCCTCATGTAGATTATAAACAAATATGTACTCCTGTCCTTTACATCCCTCATGTAGATTATAAACAAATATGTACTCCTGTCCTTTACATCCCTCATGTAGATTATAAACAAATATGTACTCCTGTCCTTTACATCCCTCATGTAGATTATAAACAAATATGTACTCCTGTCCTTTACATCCCTCATGTAGATTATAAACAAATATGTACTCCTGTCCTTTACATCCCTCATGTAGATTATAAACAAATATGTACTCCTGTCCTTTACATCCCTCATGTAGATTATAAACAAATATGTACTCCTGTCCTTTACATCCCTCATGTAGATTATAAACAAATATGTACTCCTGTCCTTTACATCCCTCATGTAGATTATAAACAAATATGTACTCCTGTCCTTTACATCCCTCATGTAGATTATAAACAAATATGTACTCCTGTCCTTTACATCCCTCATGTAGATTATAAACAAATATGTACTCCTGTCCTTTACATCCCTCATGTAGATTATAAACAAATATGTACTCCTGTCCTTTACATCCCTCATGTAGATTATAAACAAATATGTACTCCTGTCCTTTACATCCCTCATGTAGATTATAAACAAATATGTACTCCTGTCCTTTACATCCCTCATGTAGATTATAAACAAATATGTACTCCTGTCCTTTACATCCCTCATGTAGATTATAAACAAATATGTACTCCTGTCCTTTACATCCCTCATGTAGATTATAAACAAATATGTACTCCTGTCCTTTACATCCCTCATGTAGATTATAAACAAATATGTACTCCTGTCCTTTACATCCCTCATGTAGATTATAAACAAATATGTACTCCTGTCCTTTACATCCCTCATGTAGATTATAAACAAATATGTACTCCTGTCCTTTACATCCCTCATGTAGATTATAAACAAATATGTACTCCTGTCCTTTACATCCCTCATGTAGATTATAAACAAATATGTACTCCTGTCCTTTACATCCCTCATGTAGATTATAAACAAATATGTACTCCTGTCCTTTACATCCCTCATGTAGATTATAAACAAATATGTACTCCTGTCCTTTACATCCCTCATGTAGATTATAAACAAATATGTACTCCTGTCCTTACATCCCTCATGTAGATTATAAACAAATATGTACTCCTGTCCTTTACATCCCTCATGTAGATTATAAACAAATATGTACTCCTGTCCTTTACATCCCTCATGTAGATTATAAACAAATATGTACTCCTGTCCTTTACATCCCTCATGTAGATTATAAACAAATATGTACTCCTGTCCTTTACATCCCTCATGTAGATTATAAACAAATATGTACTCCTGTCCTTTACATCCCTCATGTAGATTATAAACAAATATGTACTCCTGTCCTTTACATCCCTCATGTAGATTATAAACAAATATGTACTCCTGTCCTTTACATCCCTCATGTAGATTATAAACAAATATGTACTCCTGTCCTTTACATCCCTCATGTAGATTATAAACAAATATGTACTCCTGTCCTTTACATCCCTCATGTAGATTATAAACAAATATGTACTCCTGTCCTTTACATCCCTCATGTAGATTATAAACAAATATGTACTCCTGTCCTTTACATCCCTCATGTAGATTATAAACAAATATGTACTCCTGTCCTTTACATCCCTCATGTAGATTATAAACAAATATGTACTCCTGTCCTTTACATCCCTCATGTAGATTATAAACAAATATGTACTCCTGTCCTTTACATCCCTCATGTAGATTATAAACAAATATGTACTCCTGTCCTTTACATCCCTCATGTAGATTATAAACAAATATGTACTCCTGTCCTTTACATCCCTCATGTAGATTATAAACAAATATGTACTCCTGTCCTTTACATCCCTCATGTAGATTATAAACAAATATGTACTCCTGTCCTTTACATCCCTCATGTAGATTATAAACAAATATGTACTCCTGTCCTTTACATCCCTCATGTAGATTATAAACAAATATGTACTCCTGTCCTTTACATCCCTCATGTAGATTATAAACAAATATGTACTCCTGTCCTTTACATCCCTCATGTAGATTATAAACAAATATGTACTCCTGTCCTTTACATCCCTCATGTAGATTATAAACAAATATGTACTCCTGTCCTTTACATCCCTCATGTAGATTATAAACAAATATGTACTCCTGTCCTTTACATCCCTCATGTAGATTATAAACAAATATGTACTCCTGTCCTTTACATCCCTCATGTAGATTATAAACAAATATGTACTCCTGTCCTTTACATCCCTCATGTAGATTATAAACAAATATGTACTCCTGTCCTTTACATCCCTCATGTAGATTATAAACAAATATGTACTCCTGTCCTTACATCCCTCATGTAGATTATAAACAAATATGTACTCCTGTCCTTTACATCCCTCATGTAGATTATAAACAAATATGTACTCCTGTCCTTTACATCCCTCATGTAGATTATAAACAAATATGTACTCCTGTCCTTTACATCCCTCATGTAGATTATAAACAAATATGTACTCCTGTCCTTTACATCCCTCATGTAGATTATAAACAAATATGTACTCCTGTCCTTTACATCCCTCATGTAGATTATAAACAAATATGTACTCCTGTCCTTTACATCCCTCATGTAGATTATAAACAAATATGTACTCCTGTCCTTTACATCCCTCATGTAGATTATAAACAAATATGTACTCCTGTCCTTTACATCCCTCATGTAGATTATAAACAAATATGTACTCCTGTCCTTTACATCCCTCATGTAGATTATAAACAAATATGTACTCCTGTCCTTTACATCCCTCATGTAGATTATAAACAAATATGTACTCCTGTCCTTTACATCCCTCATGTAGATTATAAACAAATATGTACTCCTGTCCTTTACATCCCTCATGTAGATTATAAACAAATATGTACTCCTGTCCTTTACATCCCTCATGTAGATTATAAACAAATATGTACTCCTGTCCTTTACATCCCTCATGTAGATTATAAACAAATATGTACTCCTGTCCTTTACATCCCTCATGTAGATTATAAACAAATATGTACTCCTGTCCTTTACATCCCTCATGTAGATTATAAACAAATATGTACTCCTGTCCTTACATCCCTCATGTAGATTATAAACAAATATGTACTCCTGTCCTTTACATCCCTCATGTAGATTATAAACAAATATGTACTCCTGTCCTTTACATCCCTCATGTAGATTATAAACAAATATGTACTCCTGTCCTTTACATCCCTCATGTAGATTATAAACAAATATGTACTCCTGTCCTTTACATCCCTCATGTAGATTATAAACAAATATGTACTCCTGTCCTTACATCCCTCATGTAGATTATAAACAAATATGTACTCCTGTCCTTTACATCCCTCATGTAGATTATAAACAAATATGTACTCCTGTCCTTTACATCCCTCATGTAGATTATAAACAAATATGTACTCCTGTCCTTTACATCCCTCATGTAGATTATAAACAAATATGTACTCCTGTCCTTTACATCCCTCATGTAGATTATAAACAAATATGTACTCCTGTCCTTTACATCCCTCATGTAGATTATAAACAAATATGTACTCCTGTCCTTTACATCCCTCATGTAGATTATAAACAAATATGTACTCCTGTCCTTTACATCCCTCATGTAGATTATAAACAAATATGTACTCCTGTCCTTTACATCCCTCATGTAGATTATAAACAAATATGTACTCCTGTCCTTTACATCCCTCATGTAGATTATAAACAAATATGTACTCCTGTCCTTTACATCCCTCATGTAGATTATAAACAAATATGTACTCCTGTCCTTTACATCCCTCATGTAGATTATAAACAAATATGTACTCCTGTCCTTTACATCCCTCATGTAGATTATAAACAAATATGTACTCCTGTCCTTTACATCCCTCATGTAGATTATAAACAAATATGTACTCCTGTCCTTTACATCCCTCATGTAGATTATAAACAAATATGTACTCCTGTCCTTTACATCCCTCATGTAGATTATAAACAAATATGTACTCCTGTCCTTTACATCCCTCATGTAGATTATAAACAAATATGTACTCCTGTCCTTTACATCCCTCATGTAGATTATAAACAAATATGTACTCCTGTCCTTTACATCCCTCATGTAGATTATAAACAAATATGTACTCCTGTCCTTACATCCCTCATGTAGATTATAAACAAATATGTACTCCTGTCCTTTACATCCCTCATGTAGATTATAAACAAATATGTACTCCTGTCCTTTACATCCCTCATGTAGATTATAAACAAATATGTACTCCTGTCCTTTACATCCCTCATGTAGATTATAAACAAATATGTACTCCTGTCCTTTACATCCCTCATGTAGATTATAAACAAATATGTACTCCTGTCCTTTACATCCCTCATGTAGATTATAAACAAATATGTACTCCTGTCCTTTACATCCCTCATGTAGATTATAAACAAATATGTACTCCTGTCCTTTACATCCCTCATGTAGATTATAAACAAATATGTACTCCTGTCCTTTACATCCCTCATGTAGATTATAAACAAATATGTACTCCTGTCCTTTACATCCCTCATGTAGATTATAAACAAATATGTACTCCTGTCCTTTACATCCCTCATGTAGATTATAAACAAATATGTACTCCTGTCCTTTACATCCCTCATGTAGATTATAAACAAATATGTACTCCTGTCCTTTACATCCCTCATGTAGATTATAAACAAATATGTACTCCTGTCCTTTACATCCCTCATGTAGATTATAAACAAATATGTACTCCTGTCCTTTACATCCCTCATGTAGATTATAAACAAATATGTACTCCTGTCCTTTACATCCCTCATGTAGATTATAAACAAATATGTACTCCTGTCCTTACATCCCTCATGTAGATTATAAACAAATATGTACTCCTGTCCTTTACATCCCTCATGTAGATTATAAACAAATATGTACTCCTGTCCTTTACATCCCTCATGTAGATTATAAACAAATATGTACTCCTGTCCTTTACATCCCTCATGTAGATTATAAACAAATATGTACTCCTGTCCTTTACATCCCTCATGTAGATTATAAACAAATATGTACTCCTGTCCTTTACATCCCTCATGTAGATTATAAACAAATATGTACTCCTGTCCTTTACATCCCTCATGTAGATTATAAACAAATATGTACTCCTGTCCTTTACATCCCTCATGTAGATTATAAACAAATATGTACTCCTGTCCTTTACATCCCTCATGTAGATTATAAACAAATATGTACTCCTGTCCTTTACATCCCTCATGTAGATTATAAACAAATATGTACTCCTGTCCTTTACATCCCTCATGTAGATTATAAACAAATATGTACTCCTGTCCTTTACATCCCTCATGTAGATTATAAACAAATATGTACTCCTGTCCTTTACATCCCTCATGTAGATTATAAACAAATATGTACTCCTGTCCTTTACATCCCTCATGTAGATTATAAACAAATATGTACTCCTGTCCTTTACATCCCTCATGTAGATTATAAACAAATATGTACTCCTGTCCTTACATCCCTCATGTAGATTATAAACAAATATGTACTCCTGTCCTTTACATCCCTCATGTAGATTATAAACAAATATGTACTCCTGTCCTTTACATCCCTCATGTAGATTATAAACAAATATGTACTCCTGTCCTTTACATCCCTCATGTAGATTATAAACAAATATGTACTCCTGTCCTTTACATCCCTCATGTAGATTATAAACAAATATGTACTCCTGTCCTTTACATCCCTCATGTAGATTATAAACAAATATGTACTCCTGTCCTTTACATCCCTCATGTAGATTATAAACAAATATGTACTCCTGTCCTTTACATCCCTCATGTAGATTATAAACAAATATGTACTCCTGTCCTTTACATCCCTCATGTAGATTATAAACAAATATGTACTCCTGTCCTTTACATCCCTCATGTAGATTATAAACAAATATGTACTCCTGTCCTTTACATCCCTCATGTAGATTATAAACAAATATGTACTCCTGTCCTTTACATCCCTCATGTAGATTATAAACAAATATGTACTCCTGTCCTTTACATCCCTCATGTAGATTATAAACAAATATGTACTCCTGTCCTTTACATCCCTCATGTAGATTATAAACAAATATGTACTCCTGTCCTTTACATCCCTCATGTAGATTATAAACAAATATGTACTCCTGTCCTTTACATCCCTCATGTAGATTATAAACAAATATGTACTCCTGTCCTTTACATCCCTCATGTAGATTATAAACAAATATGTACTCCTGTCCTTTACATCCCTCATGTAGATTATAAACAAATATGTACTCCTGTCCTTTACATCCCTCATGTAGATTATAAACAAATATGTACTCCTGTCCTTTACATCCCTCATGTAGATTATAAACAAATATGTACTCCTGTCCTTTACATCCCTCATGTAGATTATAAACAAATATGTACTCCTGTCCTTTACATCCCTCATGTAGATTATAAACAAATATGTACTCATGTCCTTTACATCCCTCATGTAGATTATAAACAAATATGTACTCCTGTCCTTTACATCCCTCATGTAGATTATAAACAAATATGTACTCCTGTCCTTTACATCCCTCATGTAGATTATAAACAAATATGTACTCCTGTCCTTTACATCCCTCATGTAGATTATAAACAAATATGTACTCCTGTCCTTTACATCCCTCATGTAGATTATAAACAAATATGTACTCCTGTCCTTTACATCCCTCATGTAGATTATAAACAAATATGTACTCCTGTCCTTTACATCCCTCATGTAGATTATAAACAAATATGTACTCCTGTCCTTTACATCCCTCATGTAGATTATAAACAAATATGTACTCCTGTCCTTTACATCCCTCATGTAGATTATAAACAAATATGTACTCCTGTCCTTTACATCCCTCATGTAGATTATAAACAAATATGTACTCCTGTCCTTTACATCCCTCATGTAGATTATAAACAAATATGTACTCCTGTCCTTTACATCCCTCATGTAGATTATAAACAAATATGTACTCCTGTCCTTTACATCCCTCATGTAGATTATAAACAAATATGTACTCCTGTCCTTTACATCCCTCATGTAGATTATAAACAAATATGTACTCCTGTCCTTTACATCCCTCATGTAGATTATAAACAAATATGTACTCCTGTCCTTTACATCCCTCATGTAGATTATAAACAAATATGTACTCCTGTCCTTTACATCCCTCATGTAGATTATAAACAAATATATACTCCTGTCCTTTACATCCCTCATGTAGATTATAAACAAATATGTACTCCTGTCCTTTACATCCCTCACATAGATTATAAACAAATATGTATCACTGTCCTTTACATCCCTCATGTAGATTATAAACAAATATGTACTCCTGTCCTTTACATCCCTCATGTAGATTATAAACAAATATGTACTCCTGTCCTTTACATCCCTCATGTAGATTATAAACAAATATGTACTCCTGTCCTTTACATCCCTCATGTAGATTATAAACAAATATGTACTCCTGTCCTTTACATCCCTCATGTAGATTATAAACAAATATGTACTCCTGTCCTTTACATCCCTCATGTAGATTATAAACAAATATGTACTCCTGTCCTTTACATCCCTCATGTAGATTATAAATAAATATGTACTCCTGTCCTTTACATCCCTCATGTAGATTATAAACAAATATGTACTCCTGTCCTTTACATCCCTCATGTAGATTATAAACAAATATGTACGCCTGTCCTTTACATCCCTCATGTAGATTATAAACAAATATGTACTCCTGTCCTTTACATCCCTCATGTAGATTATAAACAAATATGTATCACTGTCCTTTACATCCCTCATGTAGATTATAAACAAATATGTACTCCTGTCCTTTACATCCCTCATGTAGATTATAAACAAATATATACTCCTGTCCTTTACATCCCTCATGTAGATTATAAACAAATATGTACTCCTGTCCTTTACATCCCTCATGTAGATTATAAACAAATATGTACTCCTGTCCTTTACATCCCTCATGTAGATTATAAACAAATATGTACTCCTGTCCTTTACATCCCTCATGTAGATTATAAACAAATATGTACTCCTGTTTTTTACATCCCTCATGTAGATTATAAACAAATATGTACTCCTGTCCTTTACATCCCTCCTGGCGACAATACAGCTATATTGGAAGATATCCTACATTGGATCTCTGTAATATTTCCACATGGAAACAATATTACTAGCTGATGTGAAGGTCAGTTGGTTGGACATAAACTCTAACTCTCCTACGCTGAGAATGAACTTACATGGTTTCACACAACTAATTAATAGCTCCACACATTACAGCAAGACATCATATTCTGTAATGGATTGGATCCTAATATCAGACCTAGCAAATACTCCACTACAAGTACAATGTCAGACTCGCTCAGTGATCATCTCCCAGTCTGTACAACCAAACATCTCACACATCCAGTTAAACAGCATATTTATAAAACATGTAACCTTTCCAAGTTTATCTCAGAAATGTTCATTACCACACTATCATCTGCTAACTGGAACTTCCTAAAAAGCCTCCCCTTAGATGATGCTGTAAATTAATTCAGTACAACTTTTCTAAATATCCTAAATAGCCTTGCATCTCTTAGAAGGAAGAGACTGAAAATAAATAATGCAATTTGGCTACCCAAAAAGAATAGAATGCTAATGCAGGATAGAGAAAAAGTACGGAAAATAGCAAAAATATAAAACACCTCAACATCTTGAAAATTTCAGAATGCTTCGCAGTCATACTAAAAAGCAAATAAATGAAGACAAAAAACTATACTATAATAACTTCCAGAATAATACTAAGCACAACCCTATAAAAATTTGGACATCCATTAAAGAAATATTACATCCCAGACACAAATTCAACCCAAACCCCTTTCACAATAAATCACCACTCAAAACTGCAATACAGTTCAACTCTTATTTTATAGATAGTATAGCATCTCTAACCAAAGATTCCTCAACATCTAATCCCAACCCTGCCCAACAGCCACATATCACCACATCTACTTCAAACCTTTTCAACATCCTATATAAAACTACTCTTAAATAAACTTAAACCATGCTCTTCTTCATCTGATGACCTTCCAAGTGAGTACCTAAAAAATAGCAGCCAATAGCATTGCCTGTCCTTTTCAATCCTTATAAATAGGTCAAGACAGGAATCCCGCATTCCCTCTCCCTGGAAAAAGTCGCACATTATCCCACTGCAAAAAGGAGCTAATTCAACAGACATGAATAACTTTAGACCTCTAGCAATCTTATTGTCCCTCACCAAAATACCTGAAAAATTTATTCAAAAACAACTGCTAGACTGTCTTCTTTAGGAAGAACTCCAATCCCCTACACAACATGGCTTCCATCCTTCCCACATTACTAGGTTCATAGGTTCATAGGCAGGTACTAGGCTATCGTCCCTGGGGCCTATACAAGCCTAGCCAAAATGTACCCTGGCTTTTGCCACCCAAGAAAATTATTTTCCTGTGCCACTGTGGGGCAGAGCCACAGAAGTGATCCCCAGGGTGAATTTCCTATTTCCCATCCAGTCATCAAGATTTTTCTTGAAGAGTGCTAATGAGGAGCTTTGTTTGATATAGATAGGTAGTTTATTCCAGAGTATGGGAAGTCTCTGGGACAGGAATCTATCCCTCTGGAATGTTCTCTTTATTGTGGTGACAAGGTTTAGGTCCGTAGAGCGTGTAGCTCGGAGGGATTGGAATTTCTTTAAGTGGAGCATGTCCAACAGCTCTGGGTTTGACATAGCTTTGTATGTTAGGCAGAGATCACCTCTGAGTAGGCGATATGTGACTGAGTAAAGTTGGAGTTTTTTGAGACGGTCTGCGTAGGACATCTGTTTGAGGCCGGTAATCCTCTTTGTGAGGTATTTCTGCGGCCTTTCCAGTTGTTGTAGATGTCTTGTGAGGTACATACCAAAAGGGGCGTTGTACGCTATAATGGGTCTAATGAGTGATGAGTAGAGGGGAACAATGACCTCTTTTTTTCTGGATGAGAAACATTTTGTGATGAGGTGTGCCATGTAGAAGGATTTCCTGACTACTGTGGTGATGTGATTATCAAAGGAGAGACTACTGTCCACCTGTGTCCCAAGGTCTCTTATCACACTTTCGGTGTTAAATATACTACTGCCTATGTTGTAGTTCATGGGTACAGAGATTTTACCAAAGGGAGTGACAATGCACTTTTTGGCATTGGGCTTGAGGCCATGGCTTTGACACCAGGCATCTGTCTCAGTGAGGCCCTTTTGTAGGATGTCCACATCGTTAGGAGTTTTGATTATGGCTCCTAGTTTGCAGTCATCTGCGAACTTCGTTAGCCAAAGACCTTCTGTGTTAGCCTGTACTTCAGAGAAGTAGATATCAAACAGGAGAGGACCCAGGACTGAACCCTGTGGTACTCCACGTGTCACTGGTCTGAAGTTGGATTTGTAGTCTGCTACTTTCACAGTGTGGGTTCTGTTAGTGAGCCAGTTGGCAACCCATCTTGTGACATAGGGATTTATACCTACTTTAGTGAGTTTATCTATAATTCCAGAGTGGGGGATGGTGTCAAAAGACTTGGCAAGATCTAGATAGGCTGTGTGAACCACCTTATCCTTGTCTTTGGCTTTGGTGACTGCTTCAAAGAAGTCTATCAGGTTTAGGAGACATGATCTGCCTTTTACAAACCCGAACTGGGTGGGGTCTAGAGTTTGGAGATTACCAATGTCTTTGTTTATAAGTTCTGTGATGATACATTCCATGGCCTTGCAGACCAGGCTCATCAGGCTAATGGGGTGGTAGTTCCTGGGGGCCATGGTGGCTCCCCCCTTGTGGAATGGGATAACCGTCGCTGTGTGCCATTCAGCAGGCACAAAGCCTGAGGAGAGGCTATGATTGAACATGGTACTTAGGTGGGGTGCCAGTTCGTTCTGTAGTTCATGTAGAACGCAGCCTGGGATGTTGTCTGGTCCCACAGATGCTGTGATCTTGGCTTTGGAGAGTGTGGTTTTTACCTGTGCAGCCATGATTACAGGGACTTTGCATTCTTCTGGTATACTGATGAGCTCTTTAGTGGGTGAGAGGGGGGTAAAGTTAGCACTGAACCTATCTGTCAGGATGTTGGCAATATCAGTTGGGTCTGTATATTTAGTGCCATTGTGCTGTAACTCAGAGCAGATCTGAGTGTTGCCATTGAGATTCTTGACATAGCTATAGAATGCTTTGTGGTTGTCTTTAGAATCAGTGGCGACTTTGTTTTCGTAACTAGCTTTGGAGAATTTTATCAGGGATTGCAACTTCTTACTGAGGCTGACCAGGGAGCTCCTCCACTCATGGGATTTTACTCTCTTTTGCAGCAGTTTCTTCCTTCTGTTGTACAGTTTGTTTATGGCAGGGGACCACCAGACTGGCTTCCTTTTTTTGGAGGATAGCATCTTGGTTCTGTTTGGGATAGCACAATCCATGCACTCATGTAAGTGCTTATAAAGTGCAATTGTGTAGGATTCAGTAGTCGTAACTGTATTGTCCATCTGCATGGGTGTCATGAAGTTCACCACTTCTGTCTTAAGAAGCATGAAGTTGGCTTTGGAGAAATTTTTTACCATGGTTTCCTTAATGGGTGGTGGGGGCAGGATGTGGATATCTAGGGTAATTAACTTATGGTCGGAACGGACCAATGAGGCGTTGACTTCAGGTGTGGAACATCGGTCACTCATGTTGCTAATGACTAGATCTAGGATATTGTTGTCCCTGGTGGGGGTGTGGATAAGTTGATCCAGGCCATTGGAGTTTATGAATTCCAGAAAGCATTGAGTGAAGGAATTGGTACATGAGTAGTTTTCCCAGTTAATGGTGGGGTAGTTGAAATTGCCCATTATTAGGGTGTTTGGTTGAACCCTAATATTTTTCCAGTACATCAAGAAAAGAGGAGTGGGAATCCTGGGGCATGGTGGGTGATCTGTAGCAAGCTGCAATTTGGATTGCAGTTTTGCCCAGAGTTAGTTGCACTTGGATAAACTCGGCTGCATTATGCTGAGCAACTAGCCTGGAGATGTGGATATCCTTAATGAATACGGACACACCTCCACCTTTGGTGTTCCGGTCCAGGTTACATGGCCGAAAGGTGTGGTATGAGTTATAGCCTGGTAGTGCAGTGGTGCTCTTTGGAGCCTTGAACCAGGTCTCAGTCACTGCACAGATATCGATGTTCTCCATTTTAAGGAGTGCCTCGAGTGAGTGCATTTTGAGATTTAGACTTCTAGCATTGAGTAGCATCACCCTCAGTTTTTGCTTGCCTGTTCCTGTTACGGTGGTAAATTTGTCATTTGAACCTTGCCCAAAAAAGGCACTATAGGGGCGGCAGGAACCTTAGCCAGTATCCAGAATCACAGGGGTGACAGGTGCAGGCCATCTCTGGCAAAGCATCGCGGTCTGTCAACCATGTCATCCCAGGCTAGCACTGCCCTTCTAACCTATATAAATACTGTCAGTAAAGCTAGAGATAATGGCAAACTAGTCTCTTCCTTACTTCTAGACTTGTCTAAAGCCTTTGACACAATTTATCACAGCAAACCTTTACTTCAAATGTCCTCATTAGGTCTGTCTCAACCTACCCTTCTGTGGTTCAAAAGCTACCTGTCCGATAGGTATCAGTCAGTAAAACGGCACTCCACATTCTCTCTATACCTCCCAGTCACTGCTGGTATACCATAAGGCTCTATCCTTGGTCCCCCCTTTGAAATTTCCTTTAAACACCCTGCATACTTCCATACAACAGGCCACCCTAATACAATACACAGATGATTCCACTCTCATTTGCAAGTCTGACAATATGATGTACCTCCAGAAAATGTATTTATTTATTTTATTTATTTTACATTTGTTTACTAGGAGTGTCTGACTGGGCCAGCAGCCGATTTTCAGCGGAGGTCCGGGGAGAAATCTCTATGACAAATATTTATAGATTAACAGATGAGTACAGATACGAAATCGACATGAGTACTATAATAGGAGTCACATAAGTAGTAAAAAGGGGAAAAATCAAACTAGCAACAATGCGTGTATGCTAGCAAAAAATAACATGAGTACTTGGGAACATACTTGGGAAGACAGACGTTTATGAGGCTTATATTGACTGTTAGGTGGTCACGTATATGCATTTAATAAAGAAAAAGGACATGGAGAAAGAAAAAAATGAATTAAAAGACTGTTTAAAGCAAGTAGGGAGGGAGTTTGGTATGATCAGCCTGGGCTGTGCTACAGGAACATAGCCAGTTATCTGTTAGGGGATCTGTGAGGATCCTTTTGAATTTAGTAGGGTTAGCTGTGTGAAGTATATGCTGGGGAATAGACTTCCATGTTTTAGACATTTGTTTGGAGAACAGAGCATCCCTGTGACTGTTGTTTGTTCTAGTGACCTCAGTGAGTCTAGTGACTCAGGAAGCTTTAACAGCCAATGAAACACGGCTTTGTAACTCACAACTCATGCTCAACCCAAAAAAGACCAAATCCCTCTCTCATGATAATACAACCATTGAAGTCACTTCTCATAGCAGACTATGAGTGGTGATAGTGGATGATAACTGTGCATTCGACCTGCATATATAAAATTGCATAAGAAAAACTCATCAAAAACTAGGGATGCGTTACAGAGCCAAATACTTTTTCACCGATGCAACTAAAACTACAATTGCCGCTACTTATCTCCTCCCCCCTCTTCTTTATGGTGATCCCGTCCTTACTAACCTCCACGCTTCACAAAAACTAAAACTTGAACAATGCTACAACAAAGTTGCTAAATTTTCAGCACATACCCCTTTCAGAACTCACCACTGTATAGCATTGAAAAGCCTAAATTGGTTAGAACTGCCACATCAACTAATACATACACAACTTCTTACCACTTATAAAATTATCCAACATCCATCTGCCTGTCGTGCACTAAAAAGCATTCTACAAAGCTATGTTCCCATTTGGTCATTGTGATCCAGTGACCAAAAACTCCTGTCTGTCTATAAGCCTAGAAAACCTGCTGGTCATTGTCTGTATTCATACAAGGTTGCTAAAGCCTGGAACTCCTTACCTGTATCCATCAGGTCTATACCCTCCCTCCCATCTTTACAAAACACTCTGAAAGACTTCCTAGCTAAAATCTGGCTCTGTTCTTGCTCACAAGCAGGATAAACTATATCCCTAAATGTCAACAAATACCTTTTCATCCCTTATACCTCCTTCCTCTCCCTTCTTCACTTCCTTACTGCTATCTAATTCTCTTCCCTGACTTTTCCTCTAAATATTCATTAAACCTGTTTTTCCCTCACTTCATATTGCATTTCCTACTTATATTAGACTAACTTAATTTACTTAATTTCTCTACAGTCTGTCTACATTTTCTCTAAATATTAAATGATTGCCATATACCTTGTATCGATTCTTAACCAATCCCAGGATTCAATAACGCCTACACTAAGTGTACACTGTGGTGAGTGAACAGACAATACAGACATAACTCTCACCTTCTTCCTTCTAATTTTAGTTTTCCTACTGATACTCTGCAGCTTTAAATGTTGACAGGGATTGATAAAGGTTACCACAAAGTGTAGAATACATGCACACAACACAGTCTTTCTGAGTGACTAGAAAACACAAAAAATGTGGTAGGATGTTCTTGAATACATATCATGTACACTTAGTGTATGTTTTTATATGATGTCAAATTTGCTATTATTTAAACTGCAGACTTTTTTTGTTTTATTTTTGAAAATTGTAAAATTATTGTTCTTAAAAATGTTTTGTAATAATTTAGAGCTTTTCTCCCCAAGCCTCTGCTTAAAATGGGCTTCTACCCAATCGGACTTTCCTGGTAATTAAATGTCAATAAATAAATAAACAATAAATAAATACATATAATGAACAATTGTTATAATTTTGACAGATGCCAGACAAGTCTTTGCTAAAAATCAACAATATAACATAAGAAGGCATAAAAAATGAAAATTAGAGATAAAACCAAATCGTAGTCCAATCCAAAATTCCTTAAGGGACAAAGCAGACATGGAACTACAGAAGCTTTAAAGTGCTGGGGTGTTGTCTAAAGGGAAGTTAATGAATGATCTACACCCTTAATAGCGCTGCTAAGAAAGGTAAAGGAGGGTAGATCCACATTTGTGGAAATTTAAAAGTCACTATTAATGAACTGCTAAGGATAGCACAATATCCTTTGCCAAAGATAAATGAATACATTGTCTCATTCCTGACAGACAGGAAGAGATTCATAAAACTACCTGCTGCAGGCCTACTTACAAATGGAAAGAGTTATTTTCCAGAAAATTCCTAATCAGAAATATGCATAAGGGATTGATCAGATATAATCTGCTAATTTTCATTGTGGAATTTGACTCTATCATTTAGAATCTGGGACTATGCTAAGTTCTCCGAGAAATTTCTAACATGTTTTGTTACCAAAGTACTATTCCAGTGAAAGGATTTTGGATGTGGGTCAGTCTGTCCATGTTACTTACACTGGCTTGGCCAAGTCCTTCAACTATATCCCCCATGCAGACATTATTGGTTAACTCAGCTAGCTCAACATTAACCCCTACATAACCCTCCCTCCACTGAATAGCCAACTGGTTTACCAGTGGAACTCAGATTGTTAAAGTTGGTGGTGCTCCCCTAGTCAAAATTTGGTTGCAATAAATGGTGTTCTGTAATGGTCCATCCTGTACCCCCTTCCCTTTGGTAGTTATTTTTCTGGTGTGAAAGCAGAAGTCAAAGGTCTGTGGCTAACCAAATCTGCCATTGAATGCAAACTTGCAATCATATCAAAACCCCTTCAGGTACTCATTTTCTTCAGCAAGGGCTAAACCAGCCCAGTGTGTTATTGATGGGCTGACCTTTAACCATAAGGAATGACTTTTGGGTAACACTCCTCACTCATATCAATATTGATATCACTCCACCTCAAAATGGGCACAGTCATCAGCGATCCAAGGGTTTATGTTCATTACAAGCATTCCTTTCACCTCCGTGTTTCAGTTGTGATTAGAAAATTATTTTACTTGGTAGAACATGTCCTCTGGAGTATTTTCTATAAGTCCAAAGAAATCATAGTTCCACTTTATTCATCCTGTAGTGTATTCAACCTATCATTGAATGCAATGCCTCACTTTGCATGTACCATTCTAAACATGTAGATCAACTCTAAAGACCTCAGAGGTTCCTTTCCATTAAAATCACAGGTCTAGGTAACTTGAGATATCTTGCATGGTTAAAATTCCTCCCCTATACACCGTCTCATATGGGCTTCTTAGCATTTCAGGCAATGAAAGACCCTATACATGTTGATCTCCTTGACCTAAATAAAACCAGAAATACAACTAACACATGCTATAGAGAGCTAAACCTATATTATCACCTAAACATTCTCTGCTGGTATGATAGGTACTTAACCCAATATGACCCTTGCCTTTGGAATAGACTCCCTTTGCACATAGGTTCATAGCTAAGTACTAGGTTAGCTGCCATTGTCAGCCATTTTAAGGCTAGCCAATTTCCCTTTCTTGAGGTGAGAATCAAACCCTTTATCTTGTGCCCATAAAATTACATCTTAACCATTATGCCAACTCCCAACTAACAAATAGTCTACACTGAGATTTGAACCCACACATATTCACGAATCATTCACATTGGTCTATTGCTTAACCCTCTGAGCTAATGGACATTACCATGAGACAGTGTAACTCCTGAATAACCTTCAAAATCAGACTCAATTAATTTGATTATGTAAAATTGTATCTGGGATCTGTAGCTGTAGTCTGTTTACTGGGGAGAATTCAATGCTATTGGCTAACATGACTGACCATTTCAATTGAAAAGCTTATTATCAACTTATGAAGCTGTAAATCTATGATGTAGATTACTTGGGCAGGCTAAAAAAGTGCTAGGCAGATAAATGAATATTGGCCTGAGTAAAGAACGACAAGTATGAATTTTTCAAAGATAATGTATTGTCGGCATGTAATTAACTGGAATCCATTACTACAAGTTAAGATGGGGGCTGTCCTGAAGGCACACAGGCCTCGTGGTGTATCAGAAATGAGGTCATACTGATAAACTGCTGCCATACATTTCTGCTAAATCTCTGAGTTGCACTTCATTCAAGAAAGGCATGGCTGAAGAATCGGACTGTGCAAGCGGGGATGGAGAAGGACTGCAAATGCAGCTTGAAGGAAATGAAGATGGTGATTACGAGATGAAGCATTTATCTATCGTGATCTGCTTCGACCTGTTAGGTTAGCATGTGATGTCCAACGGTGATTACGAGATGAAGTGTTTATCTATCATGATCTGCCTCGACCTGTTAGGTTAGCATGTGATGTCCAACGGTGATTATGAGATGAAGTGTTTATCTATCGTGATCTGCCTCGACCTGTTAGGTTAGCATGTGATGTCCAACGGTGATTATGAGATGAAGTGTTTATCTATCATGATCTGCCTCGACCTGTTAGGTTAGCATGTGATGTCCAACGGTGATTATGAGAGGAAGTGTTTATCTATTGTGATCTGCCTCGACCTGTTAGGTTAGCATGTGATGTCCAACGGTGATTATGAGAGGAAGTGTTTATCTATCGTGATCTGCCTTGACCTGTTAGGTTAGCATGTGATGTCCAACGGTGATTACGAGATGAAGTGTTTATCTATCGTGATCTGCCTCGACCTGTTAGGTTAGCATGTGATGCCCAATGGTGATTACGAGATGAAGTGTTGATCTATCGTGATCTGTCTGGACCTGTTAGGTTAGCATGTGATGTCCAACGGTGATTATGAGATGAAGTGTTTATCTATCATGATCTGCCTCGACCTGTTAGGTTAGCATGTGATGTCCAATGGTGATTACGAGATGAAGTGTTTATCTATCGTGATCTGCCTCGACCTGTTAGGTTAGCATGTGATGTCCAATGGTGATTACGAGATGAAGTGTTTATCTATCGTGATCTGCCTCGACCTGTTAGGTTAGCATGTGATGTCCAATGGTGATTATGAGATGAAGTGTTTATCTATCGTGATCTGCCTCGACCTGTTAGGTTAGCATGTGATGTCCAACGGTGATTATGAGATGAAGTGTTTATCTATCGTGATCTGCCTCGACCTGTTAGGTTAGCATGTGATGTCCAATGGTGATTACCAGATGAAGTGTTTATCTATCGTGATCTGCCTCGACCTGTTAGGTTAGCATGTGATGTCCAATGTAAAAGAATCATTACTGTTCTATCACACAAGTTCTAGCACCATACAAAGAGACTCACTCTTTTTGTTCAAGGTTACTGACAAATTTTTATATAACTGGGCTTAGACAAAATGAGAAGCCTTTATCCTAGTCTGGGGAGTAAAGAAATTCAACCAAAATGTGTAAGGAAGCAAGTTTATGTTAGTTATTTTCACCATCTCCTGCTAGTCATATGCAGCCCAAGAAAGAGTACATCTATGATACATTCTAACAGGCTGTAGTGTTGGTCCCTGTTCCCATAGGAATAGGGTAAACCTACGATACATTCTAACAGGCTGTAGTGTTCATCCCTGTTCCCATAGGAATAGGGTACACCTACGATACATTCTAACAGGCTGTAGTGTTGGTCCCGGTTCCCATAGGAATAGGGTACACCTACGATACATTCTAACAGGCTGTAGTGCTGGTCCCTGTTCCCATAGGAATAGGGTACACCTACGATACATTCTAACAGGCTGTAGTGTTGGTCCCTGTTCCTGTGGGAACACTCATGATGTTCAACATAAAAAACAAAGAAACATGAAGAAGCTGGTGGACCATTACAACTGCAATAAGTGCCAGCAAATGTGGATCCAACAGACATTATACCACACAATGTTTGTTGTAGTTACTGGTGATGAATGCCATAGAAAGGGAAACTGCAAATGGTCTAGTAATATCACAAGTGTATAGATTAGTTATAAAGTGACAGCCTATGGGTGATAACTGGTTACACATTTCCCTTGCTGCTAGCAACAAGCAACTGACTTCATGTCTGGAGCTTTATTATGCAGCTGCAACTTGGTAATTCCAGCCCAGCATTTTGACAAACTGAGGGCTGCAGTGCATCAAATCTACTTAAGAATATTAAGAGCAAAGTCACTTGCCTGAAGTTTCATAGATGATCTCACATTGCTAAGGAGTTGCAGGCCTAGCTAAAGGGTACACTGGATGTTACATGCCCAGCACTCTGCATCCCTGGTAATGATGATCTGCTCTATGCCAATGTATTCATAGTAACTGTACACATCCTGTTATAGATGCACTGTTACAACTTCAGCAGATACACACTCAAAGTGGGCCAAAATAATCTCCATGGAGTAAGCAATGCCTGAAGAGGCAAGCTTATTATGAAGGACATTGTCTGTAAAAAAATGGTTTCCCAGATAGATTGTCAGTGAGAATGGTGAACAGTTAATGTAAGAAGAATTCACAACATTTATGAGGGAGTGGACCATATCAGGAGGCCTAAAGCAATCAATATGAGAGAGTAGTAAGGAAGAGTGACACAACTCTGGAATGCACAAGAAGAGATTACAAGTAGGAAACAAGACACTGCTATCCCGCTCTACAGATATTTAACCAAACAACACAAAGGTAACACAGACAAACCAATTAGTACAAACTACAACAAAAACCTAGCCAAGCTAGATGTTTAACTGTGTGATACCTTAAACCTCCTGTAATAGATGACCATGGGATATATCCAAATGATCCCTTAAGGACATAAGTGTTTCAGCTTATGGCTTCTGAATGTCCATGACTTTTTAAGTCTTTCAAGCTAAAAACTCCAAAAGCTACTAGCTGTGGACATACACATTTCAGACTTCTTTTAACCTTGTCAACATAGCATAAGCAGACTGTTTGGCAATATTGTACAAACACACGGTTGTTAAACCCAGCTGATGTCCATAACCATTACAGTGTCTACAAAATATCCCAACTAAAAATTAACCAAAAAGTAAAAAGGTCACACAGAGAAACTAGTTTAAGTAAAATCTACAAGAAAAAAGCTAGCCAAGCTAGAGTTTTCACTGTGTTATACATTAAACCTCCTGTAATAGAGGCCCATGGGATATATACAAATGGCCCCTTAAGGACACCAAGTGTTTCAGCTATATGGCTTCTGAATGTCCATGACTTTTTACTTTTTAAGTCTTTATGGACAGATTCAGGCTAACAAAGCCAAATGTTACTAGCTGTGGACATGCACATTCCAGCCTTCTTATGACCTTGTCAGCACAGCATAAGCAGACTGTTTGGCTATAATCTAGAAACACTGGGTCTTTAAACCCAGCTGATGCCCATAATCTGTCCATAAAGACTTAAAAAGTAAAAAGTCATGGACATTCAGAAGCCATATAGCGGAAACACTTGATGTCCTTAAGAGGTCATTTGCATATATCCCATGGGCCTCTATTACAAGGAGTTTAAGGCAGGTATCACACAGTGAAAACTCTAGCTTGGCTAGATTTTTTTTGTAGTTTTTTTCTCTACAGATATTTGGTAGTACCTCATGCCATATGCAGTTTTAGAGACCTCATCTTAGTACAGATGTGCAGGATAGAGGCAGCTCAGTGGAAGGCAACAACAGTGATGCAAAGCTGATACCAGGAGTCCCAATGAAGCAAAACGTTTAAAGCAAAGAAAGACTGCTGGTGGTGGGGGAAAGGGAGCATGAAAAAAAGCTAATACCTGAAGAAGAAGATTCAGTAAATCTAGGTGGGTGCCTTCTTTCCAAAAAGAGCAGAGGAAAGAAGACAACATTATTTATTTATTTATTATTTGTTTACCGGAAAAGTCTGAGTTGGAATGAAGCCCATTTTCAGCTGAAACCCGGGGAGAAATGCTTCAGACACATGTCTTTTTAACATGGGAAGAAACCGTAGCACGTGGAAGAAACCCACATGGATGCAGGGAGGACATGCAGACTCTGCACAGAAGGCACTCCAGACGAGACTCGAACTGGAGGACCTCTTGCTGTGAAGCAACAATGCTACCGCTGCACCACTGTGCCATATTTGAAACTAAAACATGGTTGTCTGTGGGTGACATAAGGAAAATTACTTCACAGAAATGGTGGATGATTGGAAAAGCCCATCTGGAGAGGTAGTAAAATTTAAATAGTAAAAGAATTTAAGATTGCATGAGTTAGATGTGAAAGTTCTTACAAAAGGTAGGGACATACATAGCTATGCTTTTGGTTAATTAGCTTCTGCAGCTTGTGCAGCAGGCAGAAAAAATGCAGAACGCTGGGCCAAGAGGTTCTTGTTTGCCATTAAAATCTGTTACTCAGCCAGCCTATGTTCATAATGTTTGCTTTACAGCTGTGCTATTGGCAACTGCAGTTCACCTACCATCGCCAGTAGTGGAGCAGCAGATGTGAGTGGACTGGACAGTGAGCTCCTCTTTCATTCAGTAGGATACACTGACCCTTCTAAAGCAGCAATGCATTCCGGGGAAGACTGGAAGGTGTGCCTAGTTTGATTGGGCCTACATGTCAGCTGACAGAGGCATATAAAGAATTATGCCAACATTACAGGATACGACATGCACTGCAGATGTGACTGGTCAGGGGAAGGATTAAAAAAGGTAAAATTATCTATAGCTGCTAGGCTGGAAATGACATCTGCTCCCTGAAATGTCACACAAGTCAGGGGGGTTACAAACCAGCATGATGACAGAGGTAGGAATAGGGGTTACCAATGCTAGGAATGAAGAAATACACTTATATGTAGATAAAGAAAGAAAAAAGATTTTTCTTCTCTCCCTCTGATGAACTCCCACTAAAATAATTTACAAGGGACAGAAGTGCTTAGTGTACTTGTGTGTTTTTGGAAATTTAGTAAACGCTAAGACTTCTATTGCGCCTGTTTTTTCTATGTCCACTACTCTTTGGTTATTCAGATTTTCTTCTATGTTATCTTACTGTTTATAGTTAACTGTGATTTTATGTAACTGGCATTTTCTCAGCATTGTGAAAAAGAGAAGCAAAAGGGTTTTACTATGTATTTATCACTTGCTGTTTGCCTGTTAGTTGTAGATGTATTTAGTAGTGGTGTTTTTGCAATATAAACTGGGAAATGGCTGAAAAGGGTCCTATACAAACCAACTTATCTTTTTAGCAAACCAACATATAAATGAAATAAAGAAATAAATAAATAACTTAAACATTTTTATATTTTAGTAGGGTATGGTTTTCTAGGAGGGGTGGCATCTTTTCATCTTACTACAGTATTTTTGGTTGAGATGAGAACCCATAGTCAGAGTGAAAAGCTGGAGTTTAGTGTAGTCTGTATATATATATATATATATATATATATATATATATATATATATATATATATATATATATATATATATATTACTATTATTTAAGAAATGAGCTGTGTGGATATTGTGAAAGGGGCAAATGGCCCTTTTGAGCTATGTGCTAATATAATGGCAATGTTTTGTTATTGAAAAAAAGTTGGTGTTTGGCATTGTGGTTAAGGTGTTTACTTCACAGTTAAGATGTGGTTTGATTCTCACCAAGGGAAATTGGCTAGGTTTAAAATGGCCCACAAGGTCCGTTAACCTATAAATACGTTTTATATTTTGTTGGAGGTTGGCATAAAGGTTAATTGTTTACCTCACAAATACAAGGTACAGGGTGTTATTCTCACTTTGAGAAGCATGGCTAGTCTTAAGAAGACCCCCTGGGGTCATTAGCCTAGTAATTACCTATGCACTTATTCCTTTGGTGGTATCCCCTGGGATCATTAGCCTAGTAATTACCTATGCACTTATTCCTTTGGTGGTACCCCCTGGGGTCATTAGCCTAGTAATTACCTATGCACTTATTCCTTTGGTGGTGGTTTTGCATAATGTTTAAGGTGCTCACCTCAAAGACACCAAGTACAGTTTGTTCCCCCACCATAACCCTTACCTTCCTCCTTCCCAAACATTTCCTACCATATAGGTGTCCAAGGAACTTGGGGACAAAACTGGGTTGGGTTGCACAGTTAAGCTTGCTAAGAACTTGGTGATCATTTGCCTAATATAAAGCTATGAACCTATATGTAGAGACCAGGTTGTTAGCCGAAACATTCAGTTTTTCACTTGGCTCAGTCACTGAGGGATTGCTATATATTCCTTAAGATCATATCCATAGTTCACATCCTTTTGTCTGCAAAATGTGTTACATTACCTCTCATAATGTGGGATAAATGGACAACATGTAGAATACTTGCTGATGTCTTAAGCTACGAAGCTCACAGCATAGTTAATATCTGTTTCTTCATACCTAAAAAAACTGTTTAAATGAATTAATATGATTCAATGCTTGTTTCCATGGATAGCTGTTAAAATATTCTTAACAATGAATGTGTGACAGACCCTTTCATTGTACAACATGGGAGAACATGAAATCTTAAGACTCAAAGTGAAGAGCACTCATTGTAATGAGGTACAGCTGATATGAATGAGCGGTTCTACTTCATTTCTTTGAAAACACACTTCACTGAAACTCATTTAACTGAAATCTCATTTCACTGAAAATCAGTTGCCTGAGTACAATTCACTGAAAGCTCACTTCACTGAAAATCATTTGACTGAAACTCATTTCGTTGAAAGGTATATGCCCAGTTCCCCACTATAGTGCGATCCTGGAGTTAGTATATATAGTAAGGGTGTCTGTCGGGGCCACATCCCCCCATATTAGGGTGATGTGGGGGGGGTGTAGCCCCCCCCCCCCACATAGTTTGGTTATATATTATCTTCTGGAAAGAGTTATTCATTCAACTTGTGATTATCCATGTCTATGGTTTTCAACTGTGGGGAACAGGGCACAGGTTAGAAATAGACCCATGAAGCTAAATGGCTGGTTGGGGAGGGGAAAGATCAGGAGACCTGATGACACTGAATACACCATTGCACTAAGGCTAAGTAGATCAGATATCCGAGACAAGGGTGTACAATTTACCCTCAAAGCAGAGAGTGTGTGTGTGTGTGTGTGTGTGTGTGTGTGTGTGGTGTACCATGGATCTCTCTCTCTCTCGATGATAATGCCATTGACCCAGCAAAGCTGTAGATCCCTTCCTCCAAGGCTGCATGTATTCCAAAAAGTTGCATAATATCCTTTCTACCTCATTTGCTGAGAGACTAATTCAGCATTGGGGGTGAGAATCTGTGGTAATAACACTGCTCTGGTGCAATGTCAGAAACACCTGTCAAAAGTAAATGGCACATTAGTGATATAGTGAGATCTGAGTGAGCAGTCTGGCCAAGAAAAGTTCTAGATGAACAGTATAAAATTATTTATATGCTGTATTGCTATGAAATTAACTTGATACCATGAAATCACAGTCTTTTTAACTAACGAATTTTTGTGTCTTTGGTCAGTTAGTATCTCACGCATGTAAGAAAGCTATACTTTGGAGATGCCACAGCTATGTAGTAAATGTGAGAATGTCATATATTTTGAGTTGCCACCATTAATGTTATATAGCCCCACTTTGTCAAGTGCTAGAATTAGTGTAGGATATGTTAGAACAGCATAGTTCATTAGCTTCCAAGGTTAGACTTGCACAGGTAAGAACACTCTACTTTGTGAGGTGTCATGATTAATATAGTATAAGTATGACTGCTATAATTTGTGAGGCACACAATACATGTAATACAGATAAAAATGACATACTTTGTCAGGTGCCACAGTTAGTGCAGCATATGTATGGATGCCACTATATCAAGTGGTGTAGTGTGTTTGTATACATACATATATATATATATATATATATATATATATATATATATACATATATATATTTATATTTATATATATATATATATATATATATGTATATATATATATATATATATATATATATATATATATATATATATATATATCTATATAGGTTCATAGGTTCATACTAGGCTATCTGCCCTAGGGCATTTATAAGCCTAGACAGAATGTGTTTGGCTTTCGCCACCCATTTTAAATTTATTTTGCTATGCCCTTTTCGAGGTTAGTATACTGTGCCTCTGTCTAACAGTGACACAGAAGTGATACCCGGGTAAACCTCGATCTCCCATCCACTCATCAAGATTCCTCTTGAAGAGAGTCAATGAGGGACTCTGCCTAACCTGGACTGGGATTTTATTCCAGAGTGAAGGGAGCCTCCGGTTATGAATCTGTCCCTCCAGCATGTCCTATTTATTTCAGTGCTGAGGTTCAAGTCTCTCAAGCGTGTAGCTCGATGGGATTTGGATTTTCTGAGGTGCAGCATGTCCATTAATTCCGGGTTGGACATAGCTTTATACGCCAGGCACAGATCGCCTCTGAACAGGCGGTATGCCACTGAGTAGAGCTGGAGTTTCTTTAACCGGGCAGCATATGGCATTTGTTTGAGCCCTTTGATCCTCTTGGTGAGGTACTTTTGGGGTCTTTCCAGTTGCTGCACGTGTCTGGTAAGGTACATCCCAAAAGGGGCATTGTACTCAATTATGGGCCTGATGAGGGATGAGTAAAGATGCACGATGACCTCCCTGATCTAGATGTGAATCCCTTCATGATTAGGTGGGCTATATAAAATGTTTTTCTAACCACTTTGGCCACGTGGTTGTCAAATGAGAGATTGCTATCAACTTGGGTCCCCAGGTCCCTAATTACTTCTTCTGTACTTAATGGATTACCACCTATGTGGTAATTTGTGGGCACTTTGTTTTTGCCAAAGGGGATGACTATACACTTTTTGGCATTTAGCTTGAGGCCATGGCTCTGGCACCAGTTGTCTGTTTCTATGAGGCCCTTTTGGAGGATGCTTGTGTCGGCTGGAGAGTCGATTATGGCGCCCAGTTTGCAGTCATCTGCGAACTTGGACAGCCACAGTCCTTCTGTGTTGGCCTGTACCTCCGAGAAATATATACCAAACAAGAGAGGTCCCAGGACTGAGCCTTGTGGGACACCACTTGTAACTGGTTTGGAGTCTGACATGGCTCCAGCAATTCTAACCATGTGGGTTCCTTCCTTGAGCCAGTTTGCAATCCATCTAGTGACATAGGGGTTTATATTTAAGCTGGTGAGCTTATCTATAATGCCCAAGTGGGGTATTGTATCGAAGGCTTTTGCGAGGTCCAGGTAGGCTGTGTGGACCACCTTCCCCTCGTCAATGGCCTTGGTGACTGTTTCAAAGAAATCAACCAGGTTTAAGAGGCAGGATCTGCCCTTAACAAAGCCGAACTGGGTAGGATCCAATGTCTGTAGGTCCCCAATATCTTTATTTATGAGGTCCATGATGATCCTTTCCATAGCTTTGCAGACCAAGCTAGTCAGGCTTATGGGGTGATAGTTTCCAGGATCCGTTGAGGCACCACCTTTATGGAGAGGGACCACTGTTGCTGTACGCCACTCTTTGGGCACATATCCTGTAGTAAGGCTGAGATTGAACAGTAGTTTTATGTTTGGGTTTAGCTCTTCTTGGAGTTCATGTAGGACGCAGCCGGGACACCGTCTGGTCCCATTGATGCTGTGCTTTTGCTTTGGAGAGGCGGCTCTTACCTGAGCATCTGAGATGTCTGGGGCAGCACTCTGCTGGGATAGATATTTGCCCTTTTGGTGGGGAGGGGGGGGAGAAGTTTGCGCTGAACCTGTCAGCTAGGATGTTGGCAATGTCTGTGGGTTCAGTGTATTTTTTGTCATTTTGGACTAATTCTGAGCATATCTAGGAATTCCCACCCAGGTTCCTAACATAACTAAAGAAAGCCTTGTGATTATCCTTAGTGTCCTGTGCAATATTTCTCTCGAAGCTGGCCTTAGACAATTTTATGAGTGCCCGTAGATTTTGCTAATACTGATCAGTGATGCCTTCCCTTTTTGGGATTTTGCTCTATCATTTAGTAGCTTCCTCCTTCTATTGTATAGTTTGTTTATGGCTGGGGTCCACCAGACAGGACGTCTGCCTTTGGAGGATTGGGTCTTGGTTTTGTTTGGGATTGCATGATCCATGCATTCCTGAAGGTGTTCATAGAATGCGTTTATAAAGGATTCTGCAGTCTGGGCCGTATTTTCCACAGGCCCGGGGGCTTTGAAGGATTCCACCTTGGTTTTGAGGAGTGTGAAATTTGTTTTAGAGAAGTTTTTCACTGTGGTTTTCTGGGCAGGGGGTGGGATCGGGATGTGAATATTCAGTGATATTAGTTTATGGTCTGATCTTACCAGTGAGGGATACACTTCTGGTCTGGAGCATAGAGTCCCCATGTTGGTGATGATCAGGTCCAGTATGTTTTCCCCTCTTGTGGGAGTGGTAACAAGTTGTTCCATAGCATTTGAGTTTATAAATTCTAGGAACCTTTGGGCTAGGGTGTTGGAGCTAGAGTAATGCTCCCAGTCTATGTTTGGGTAGCTGAAGTCGCCCAATATAATGGTGTTTGGAGAGACCTTCATATTTTCTAGTGTTCTCAGGAAGGCCGAGTGGGGTTCCTGAGTTTGGGAGGGTGGTCTGTAGCAGGCTATAAACTGGAAGGCAGTTTTACCCACTGTTAGTTGCACATGGATAGTCTCTGATGCTTTGTGCTTTGCCACCAACCTGGAGGTGTGGGTATCTTTGATGAATATCGATACTCCCTCCTTGTGGTTCGGTCCAAGTTTTGGAGCTGAAAAGCATGGTATGAGGTATAACCTGGTAGTGCTGGGGTGCTCTCGGGAGCCCTGAACCAGGTTTCTGTTACTGAACAGATATCGATGTTCTCCATGCTAAGGAGAGTTTCGAGTGTGTGCATCTTGAGGTTTAGACTTCTGGCGTTGAGTAGCATTACTCTTAGTTTCTTATCCCTTGTGATACCTATGGAGGTGGGTTTGTCTTTTGAGCCTTGCCTAAAAAAGGCACTATGGGGGTAGCAAGAGCCTTTGCCAATATCTGAAAGCCCAGGGATGACAGGTGCAAGCCATTCCTAGCGAAGCATCGTGGCTTGTCGAGCATATCATCCCAAGCTGACAGGCATTGGATCCCCTTTGACTGACACCAACACTTAAGCCAATTGTTGAAATTGATCATCTTGTCTTCATATTGTGGCATCATTCTTGGTGAGGGTAAGATGCTACTCAAGGTCAGGGTCATACCAGCCTGGGCTACATGCTCAGAGAGCTCCTTTATGTCTCTTTTTATGTAGTCCAGGGAGGTACATCTCAGGTCATTCACACCAGCATGGACAATGACTGAGTCATATTTGTACTTGCCTTGGAGTGACCTGAGTGCTTGTGTTATGTGGTGGATCCTAGCGCCCGACAGGCTGCTCACCGTGACCCTCTCCTTGTTCAGCCTGGTGAGCGGGACGTCAGTGTGCCTGACGATAGAGTCACCTATTACAAGTGTATCAGGTGTGTTGATTATTCTTAAGGGCTGTGACTGTTCGGCACACTGGCTTTGTGAGATATGTGTTGCACGTGTTTTGTTTTGGGGTAGCGGTTGCTTGGGTGTCTGCTTTGGAGGTCTCTGCTGCTTAGGCAGATCTTTATTTAGAGGCTCCGAGTATGTTTTTGTGTGATTATGTGTTTGGTTTGCTGTCGTGGTAGGTCTATGTGAGACTGGAGTTGTAGTGAGTGTGGTTTCCTTCTCCTCCTGACATATATATATATATATATATATATATATATATATATATATATAGGTCTACTTCTAAATTTCGAACTTTCAAAACTTTGAATTTCTTATGATTGAGACCATAACATTGAAGTTTTGAAACTTTGAAACATATATATAAGAATGCCATACTTTGTGAGGTGTTGTGATTACTATAGTATTGGTATGAATGCTGGACTTTGTGAGGTACCATTATTAGAGTTGTATAATAAGAATGCCATAGTTGGTGAGGTGTTGTGATTACTTTAGTAGAGTTATGAATTCTGTACTTTGTCAGGTGCTGCTATTAGTGTACTGTATATATGAATGCTATAATTTGAGAGGTTCTGTGATTACTATAGTATAGGTAAGAATGTTTTACTTAGGGGAAGTGCCACTATTAGTGTAATATGCATAAGAATGACATACTTTGTGATTTGCCATGATTCATGGAGTATAGGTAAGAATGTTGCACTTTGTGAGGGTCCACTACTAGTGTAGCATATATAAGAATGCCATACTTTGTGAGTTGTTGTTGTTACTATAGTATAGTAATAAAAATGGTGGTCTGTATAGTGCCACAATTAGTGCAGTGTATATAAGAATGCCATACTTTGTGAGGTGTTGTTATTATTGTAAGTTATAATGCTGTACTTTGTGAATTACCACTGTTAGAGTTGTATAAATAAGAATGCCATAGTTTGTGAGGTGTTATGATTACTTTAGTATACTTATGAACACTGTACTTTGTGAGGTGCCACTATTAGTGCAGTATATGTAAGAATGCCATACTGTATGAAGTTTTGTGATTCATACAGAATAGGTAAGAATACTGTACTTTGTGAAGTGCAAGTATTAGTATAGTATATATAAGAATGCCATACTTCTGAAGGGATGAGATTCATGGACTATAGGTAAGACTGGTGTACTCTGTGAGGTGCCACGGTTAGTGTAGTATATATGAGAATGCCATACTTTGTGAAGTGTTTTGACTACTATAGTATAGGTAAGAATGCCATACTTCTGAAGGGATGAGATTCATGGACTATAGGTAAGAATGGTGTACTCTGTGAGGTGCCACGGTTAGTGTAGTATATATGAGAATGCCATACTTTGTGAAGTGTTTTGACTACTATAGTATAGGTAAGAATGCCATACTTCTGAAGGGATGAGATTCATGGACTATAGGTAAGACTGGTGTACTCTGTGAGGTGCCACGGTTAGTGTAGTATATATGAGAATGCCATACTTTGTGAAGTGTTTTGACTACTATAGTATAGGTAAGAATGCCATACTTTGGGAGGTGTTTTGACTACTATAGTATAGGTAAGAATGCCATACTTTGTGAAGTGTTTTGACTACTATAGTATAGGTAAGAATGCCATACTTTGTGAAGTGTTTTCACTACTATAGTATAGGTAAGAATGCCATACTTTGGGAGGTGTTTTGACTACTATAGTATAGGTAAGAATGCCATACTTTGTGAAGTGTTTTGACTACTATAGTATAGGTAAGAATGCCATACTTTGGGAGTGTTTTGACTACTATAGTATAGGTAAGAATGCCATACTTTGTGAAGTGTTTTGACTACTATAGTATAGGTAAGAATGCCATACTTTGTGAAGTGTTTTGACTACTATAGTATAGGTAAGAATGCCATACTTTGTGAAGTGTTTTGACTACTATAGTATAGGTAAGAATGCCATACTTTGTGAAGTGTTTTGACTACTATAGTATAGGTAAGAATGCCATACTTTGTGAAGTGTTTTGACTACTATAGTATAGGTAAGAATGCCATACTTTGTGAAGTGTTTTGACTACTATAGTATAGGTAAGAATGCCATACTTTGGGAGGTGTTTTGACTACTATAGTATAGGTAAGAATGCCATACTTTGGGAGGTGTTTTGACTACTATAGTATAGGTAAGAATGCCATACTTTGGGAAGTGTTTTGACTACTATAGTATAGGTAAGAATGCCATACTTTGGGAGGTGTTTTGACTACTATAGTATAGGTAAGAATGCCATACTTTGTGAAGTGTTTTGACTACTATAGTATAGGTAAGAATGCCATACTTTGTGAAGTGTTTTGACTACTATAGTATAGGTAAGAATGCCATACTTTGTGAAGTGTTTTGACTACTATAGTATAGGTAAGAATGCCATACTTTGTGAAGTGTTTTGACTACTATAGTATAGGTAAGAATGCCATACTTTGGGAGGTGTTTTGACTACTATAGTATAGGTAAGAATGCCATACTTTGGGAGGTGTTTTGACTACTATAGTATAGGTAAGAATGCCATACTTTGGGAGGTGTTTTGACTACTATAGTATAGGTAAGAATGCCATACTTTGGGAGGTGTTTTGACTACTATAGTATAGGTAAGAATGCCATACTTTGTGAAGTGTTTTGACTACTATAGTATAGGTAAGAATGCCATACTTTGTGAAGTGTTTTGACTACTATAGTATAGGTAAGAATGCCATACTTTGGGAAGGTGTTTTGACTACTATAGTATAGGTAAGAATGCCATACTTTGGGAAGTGTTTTGACTACTATAGTATAGGTAAGAATGCCATACTTTGTGAAGTGTTTTGACTACTATAGTATAGGTAAGAATGCCATACTTTGGGAGGTGTTTTGACTACTATAGTATAGGTAAGAATGCCATACTTTGGGAGGTGTTTTGACTACTATAGTATAGGTAAGAATGCCATACTTTGGGAGGTGTTTTGACTACTATAGTATAGGTAAGAATGCCATACTTTGGGAGGTGTTTTGACTACTATAGTATAGGTAAGAATGCCATACTTTGGGAGGTGTTTTGACTACTATAGTATAGGTAAGAATGCCATACTTTGGGAAGGTGTTTTGACTACTATAGTATAGGTAAGAATGCCATACTTTGGGAGGTGTTTTGACTACTATAGTATAGGTAAGAATGCCATACTTTGGGAGGTGTTTTGACTACTATAGTATAGGTAAGAATGCCATACTTTGGGAAGTGTTTTGACTACTATAGTATAGGTAAGAATGCCATACTTTGGGAGGTGTTTTGACTACTATAGTATAGGTAAGAATGCCATACTTTGGGAGGTGTTTTGACTACTATAGTATAGGTAAGAATGCCATACTTTGGGAGGTGTGGTGCAGCAGTTAGCATTGTCACCTCACAGCAAGAGGCTGTTCCATTTGATTCTCGGCTGGGGTGTCTTCTCAGCAAAATTTGTATGTCTTTCCTGTGGCCGCATGGGTTTCCTCCAGGTACACTGGTTTCCTCCCAAATTCCAAAAGTATGCAGTACGTAGACTGGGCACTGTAAATTGGACATAGGTGCAAGTGAGTGGTACGGATGAACTACCATGGTAGGCCTAGTCACCCGGAGGTGTAAACCTTGGCTCTATATGATTGTCACTGTTGAAGTGACACCCTGACCTTATGTACAAAATGGGAAAGGGGGTTGAGGACAGATATCGATAGTACAAAATGCCATGCTTTATGAGGTGTTGTGATATCTATAGTATAGGTAAGAGTGCCATAGTTTGTAAAGTGCTACTATTAAAGTAGTATATATAAGAATGCCATACTTTTTGAGGTGCCATGATTCGTAGAGTATAGATAAGAATGTTGTACTTTGTAAGGTGCCAGTATTAGAGTAGTATGTATGCGAATGCCATACTTTTCCAGGTGTTGTGATTACTACAGTATAGGCACAAATGCTGTACTTTGTGAGGTGCCATGATTTGTGGAGTGTAGGTAAAAATGCTGCACTTTGAGAGTGCCACTATTAGTGTAGTATATATAAGAATGCCATACTTTGTGAGGTGTTGTGATTACTATAGTACAGATAAAAATGCTGTACTTTGTAAGGTGCCACGATTCATGGGAGTATAGATAAGAATGTTGTACTGTGTGAGTTGACACGAATAGTGCATTATGTATCAGAGTGCCGTAGTTTCTGTGTACCATGATTCGTGGAATATAGGTGAGAATGTTGTAGTTTTATGAAGTGCCAGTATTAATGCATTATATATAGGATCATTGGAAGTTACTAGGCTATTGGCCTTGAGGCCCTTGCAAGCCTAGCCAAGAATTTAGCCCATGTTCCAACAAGTCAGCACCCTATGCCACTGTCCATTAGGGACATAGATCGAATCCCAGGTGTGTATTTTCTGTTCTCCATCCAGTTATCCAGTTTGCGCTTAATCAGGTTTAATGAGGTACTCTGCTTGATGTGGAGAGGGAGTCTATTCCACAGATGGGGGAGCCTCTGGGACACAAATCTGTCCCGTCAACAAGTCCTATTGCTATCACAGACCAGGTTGAGGTCTCGCATGTGGGTTACTTGAGTGGAGGTTTACTTGCGGATATGCAGCAGTCTCATCAAGACAGGGTCTAAGATTGCTTTGTATGCCAGACAGAGGTCACCTCTTGGGAATCTGTAGGAGACTGAGTAGAGGGACAGGGCCTTTAGCCTATCTGTGTGGGATAGATGTTTGAGGCCCTGGATTCTCCTGGTGAGGAACCTCTGTGGTCTCTCCAGCTGCTGCATGTGCTTTGTGAGGTACATATCAGAAGGGGCATTGTACTCAATAATGGGTGTTATAAGGGAAGAATACAGGGATGTTATGACCACCTTTTCCTTGGATGAGATACCCTTACTAATGAGGTGGGCCATGTAGAAAGCTTTCCATACAACTGAGGCAATATGGTGGTCTAAAGTGAGTTTGCTATCAACCTGGGTTCCCAAATCTCTCATAACTGATTGCATGCTTAGTGCCTTATTATCAATGTGATAATTTGTGGGGATATCATTCTCCCCAAAAGGGATGATGATGCATTTTTTGGCATTCAGTTTGAGGCCATGTTTCTGGCACCAGTCATTTATTTCGGTGAGACCCTCTTGGAGGATGTTCACATTACTAAGGGAATTGATGACAGTACCCAGCTTGCAGTCATCTGCAAACTTGGTCAGCCATAGCCCACTACATTTGGCCTGTACCTCTGAGAAATATACCCTAAACAGCAGAGGTCCCAAGACTGATCCCTGGGGTACACTGCTTGTTATGGGTCTACTGCTTGAGGTGACTTCCCCTATTTTAACTAGGTGGGTTCTATCAGCAAACCAGTTTGCTACCCATCTGGTAACATATGGATTGATGCCTAGTTGAGAGAGTTTATCTATTATACCTGAGTGGGGAATAGTATCGAAGGCCTTGGCCAGGTCAAAGTAGGCGGTGTGCTCTGTCTTCTCTTCCCCTCATCTATGGCCTTGGTGACTGTCTCAAAGAAGTCGACCAAATTTATCAGGCATGACCTCCCCTTGACAAAACCAAACTGTGGTGGATCAAGTGTCTGGAGGTTGCCAATGTCCTTGTTAATGAGGTTCATGATAATCCACTCCATGATCTTGCAGATCAGGCTAGTTAGGCTGATGGGTCTATAATTTTCTGGATTGGTGGATGCTACAACTTTGTGTAAAGGGATGACAGTAGCTGTCCTCCACTTGGATGGGACAAGGCTGGTAATCAGGCTTTGGTTGAATAGGGTGCCTAATGGTGCTGCAAGTTCCTGCCTGAGTTAATGTAGGATGCAGCCTGGGATGTTATCGGGTCCCATGGAGGCTGTATTTTTTGCCTTTGAGATGGCAGTGATGACTTGCTCCCTAGAGACAAGGGGAGGGGCAGGTACTGAGGATGTCCTGTTTTACTGCTGGGGGACAGAGGAGTGAAGTTTTCATTGAACCTGTCTGCCAGCAGGTTGGCTATATCTACAGGGTTTGTGTATGTGGTGTCGTTGACCACCAGTTCTAATCAGATCTGGGTGTTTCCCTTGAGATTGTGGACATATGTGAAGAAAGCCTTATGATTGTCTTTAGTAGATGTGGCCAGTTTGGACTCAAAGTTTGCTTTGGAGGATTTCACTAGTGCTCTTATATGCTTGTTCAGGATAAGGAGAGATTGCTTTCAATTAGACAGCTGCTCCTTCTTGGTCCTGGACAGCAATTTGTTTTCCTTTTATTATACAGTTTATTTATTGCAGATGTCCACCAGACAGGTTTACTCTTCCTTGAGAAGGAGGATTTTGTTCTGTTGGGTATCCCTGATTCCATGCAGCTATATAAATGCTCATATAGTACTTTGGTGTAAGTTTGGACATATGTGCCAGTTTCTGTGGCGGGGAGAGGGCTGTGAAGCTGTTTATACTATCCCTCAGGAGGTTGTAATCAGCTTTGGAGAAGTTTTTTTGTTTGGCCCTAGCTAGAGGAGGGTCACGGGAGATGCTGACTTTGAAAGTGACTGCTTTATGGTTGTATCTTACCAGGGAGGATAATACCATAGGGGTGCTGCAGTGGTTACTCATGTTGGTTAATACCAAGTCCAAGATATTATCACCTCTTGTGGGGGTATCGAATAGCTGTTCCAAGGCATTTGCATTGATAGAATTGAGGAATCTTTGGGCATTTCTGTTTTGGCATGAGTATTTCTTCCAATCTATGGTTGAATAGTTAAAGTAACCCAGGATCAGGGTAAAGAGCTGAATCGTGATAGATTCGAAGAGGTCAGGATAGGTGGAGTGGGCATCTTGAGTCAGAGTTGGAGGCCTGTAGCTTGCTTGTCATTTGTTAACTGCACCTGGAGTGTTTCTTGTGCATCATACTGTTTGACCAGCCTGGAGGTGTGTATGCCTTTAATATATATTGCAACTCCACCTCTTTTAACTTTGCTGCTCACGGTTTGGGGTCTGAATGAATGACAGGATGAATAACCTGGCATGGCTGGGGTGCTCTCCGCAGCTTTGAACCAGGTTTCTGTAAATGCACAAATGTCAGCTTCTTCCAGGGTTAAGTATGCTTGGAATGAGTGAGGTTTCATGTTTAGACTGTTAGGATTTAGCAGCATGACCTTTAATTTATGTTTTGATTAAATTTTCATGTTGGTAGTTTTGACCTCATGACATTGCCTAAAAAAGGCGCTATGGGGTAAACAAGAGCCTTTGCCAAGAGGCTGAAGCCCAAGGGAGACAGATACAGGCCATCTCTGGCAAAGCATCGTGGTTTGTCAGTCATGTCATCCCAGGCTGTCAGGTACTGGATCCCCTTTGAATGACATTAGAAACTATTCAGTTGTTAAAGTCAATCATTTTATGTTTGTACTGAGGCATCATTCTGGGTGACAGTAGAATGCTGCTTAGGGCTAGGATCATACCTGCCTTGGACACATACTCCATGAGCTCGATCATGTCTCTCTTCATATAGTCCACGGAGGTACATTTCAAGTCTTTCACTCCAACATGGACTATGACAGAGTCATAACAGTGTTGAGAGACTTGAATGCATGAATACCATTTTTTGAGAGGTGCAATGATTACTGTAGTATAGGTATGGAATATGTACTTTGTCAGGTGCCACAAAGTATAGTAGTATATGTAAGAATAACGTACTTTTGTGAGGTGTTGTGATTACTAGATTATCGGTAGGAATGCCCTGTTTGTGGGGTGTTGCTATTAGTGTAGTATAAATAAGAATGTGATACGTTTTGAGATGTTGTGATTACTATAGTATATGTTTGAATGTTGTACTTTGTGAAGTTCCACTCTTAGTGTAGTACATATAACAATACCATAGTTTGTGATGTGCTGTGATTACTACAGTATAGGGTAGAATGTTGTACTTTGTGAAGTTCCACTCTTAGTATAGTACATATAACAATGCCATAGTTTGTGATGTGCTGTGATTACTACAGTAATAGGTTAGAATGTTGTACTTTGTGAAGTTCCACTCTTAGTGTAGTACATATAACAATGCCATAGTTTGTGATGTGCTGTGATTACTACAGTATAGGTTAGAATGTTGTACTTTGTGAAGTTCCACTCTTAGTATAGTACATATAACAATGCCATAGTTTGTGATGTGCTGTGATTACTACAGTGATAGGTTAGAATGTTGTACTTTGTGAAGTTCCACTCTTAGTGTAGTACATATAACAATGCCATAGTTTGTGATGTGCTGTGATTACTACAGTATAGGGTAGAATGTTGTACTTTGTGAAGTTCCACTCTTAGTATAGTACATATAACAATGCCATAGTTTGTGATGTGCTGTGATTACTACAGTAATAGGTTAGAATGTTGTACTTTGTGAAGTTCCACTCTTAGTGTAGTACATATAACAATGCCATAGTTTGTGATGTGCTGTGATTACTACAGTATAGGTTAGAATGTTGTACTTTGTGAAGTTCCACTCTTAGTGTAGTACATATAACAATGCCATAGTTTGTGATGTGCTGTGATTACTACAGTAATAGGTTAGAATGTTGTACTTTGTGAAGTTCCACTCTTAGTGTAGTACATATAACAATGCCATAGTTTGTGATGTGCTGTGATTACTACAGTATAGGTTAGAATGTTGTACTTTGTGAAGTTCCACTCTTAGTGTAGTACATATAACAATGCCATAGTTTGTGATGTGCTGTGATTACTACAGTATAGGTTAGAATGTTGTACTTTGTGAAGTTCCACTCTTAGTGTAGTACATATAACAATGCCATAGTTTGTGATGTGCTGTGATTACTACAGTAATAGGTTAGAATGTTGTACTTTGTGAAGTTCCACTCTTAGTGTAGTACATATAACAATGCCATAGTTTGTGATGTGCTGTGATTACTACAGTATAGGTTAGAATGTTGTACTTTGTGAAGTTCCACTCTTAGTGTAGTACATATAACAATGCCATAGTTTGTGATGTGCTGTGATTACTACAGTATAGGTTAGAATGTTGTACTTTGTGAAGTTCCACTCTTAGTGTAGTACATATAACAATGCCATAGTTTGTGATGTGCTGTGATTACTACAGTATAGGTTAGAATGTTGTACTTTGTGAAGTTCCACTCTTAGTGTAGTACATATAACAATGCCATAGTTTGTGATGTGCTGTGATTACTACAGTATAGGTTAGAATGTTGTACTTTGTGAAGTTCCACTCTTAGTGTAGTACATATAACAATGCCATAGTTTGTGATGTGCTGTGATTACTACAGTATAGGTTAGAATGTTGTACTTTGTGAAGTTCCACTCTTAGTGTAGTACATATAACAATGCCATAGTTTGTGATGTGCTGTGATTACTACAGTATAGGTTAGAATGTTGTACTTTGTGAAGTTCCACTCTTAGTGTAGTACATATAACAATGCCATAGTTTGTGATGTGCTGTGATTACTACAGTATAGGTTAGAATGTTGTACTTTGTGAAGTTCCACTCTTAGTGTAGTACATATAACAATGCCATAGTTTGTGATGTGCTGTGATTACTACAGTATAGGTTAGAATGTTGTACTTTGTGAAGTTCCACTCTTAGTGTAGTACATATAACAATGCCATAGTTTGTGATGTGCTGTGATTACTACAGTATAGGTTAGAATGTTGTACTTTGTGAAGTTCCACTCTTAGTGTAGTACATATAACAATGCCATAGTTTGTGATGTGCTGTGATTACTACAGTATAGGTTAGAATGTTGTACTTTGTGAAGTTCCACTCTTAGTGTAGTACATATAACAATGCCATAGTTTGTGATGTGCTGTGATTACTACAGTATAGGTTAGAATGTTGTACTTTGTGAAGTTCCACTCTTAGTGTAGTACATATAACAATGCCATAGTTTGTGATGTGCTGTGATTACTACAGTATAGGTTAGAATGTTGTACTTTGTGAAGTTCCACTCTTAGTGTAGTACATATAACAATGCCATAGTTTGTGATGTGCTGTGATTACTACAGTATAGGTTAGAATGTTGTACTTTGTGAAGTTCCACTCTTAGTGTAGTACATATAACAATGCCATAGTTTGTGATGTGCTGTGATTACTACAGTATAGGTTAGAATGTTGTACTTTGTGAAGTTCCACTCTTAGTGTAGTACATATAACAATGCCATAGTTTGTGATGTGCTGTGATTACTACAGTATAGGTTAGAATGTTGTACTTTGTGAAGTTCCACTCTTAGTGTAGTACATATAACAATGCCATAGTTTGTGATGTGCTGTGATTACTACAGTATAGGTTAGAATGTTGTACTTTGTGAAGTTCCACTCTTAGTGTAGTACATATAACAATGCCATAGTTTGTGATGTGCTGTGATTACTACAGTATAGGTTAGAATGTTGTACTTTGTGAAGTTCCACTCTTAGTGTAGTACATATAACAATGCCATAGTTTGTGATGTGCTGTGATTACTACAGTATAGGTTAGAATGTTGTACTTTGTGAAGTTCCACTCTTAGTGTAGTACATATAACAATGCCATAGTTTGTGATGTGCTGTGATTACTACAGTATAGGTTAGAATGTTGTACTTTGTGAAGTTCCACTCTTAGTGTAGTACATATAACAATGCCATAGTTTGTGATGTGCTGTGATTACTACAGTATAGGTTAGAATGTTGTACTTTGTGAAGTTCCACTCTTAGTGTAGTACATATAACAATGCCATAGTTTGTGATGTGCTGTGATTACTACAGTATAGGTTAGAATGTTGTACTTTGTGAAGTTCCACTCTTAGTGTAGTACATATAACAATGCCATAGTTTGTGATGTGCTGTGATTACTACAGTATAGGTTAGAATGTTGTACTTTGTGAAGTTCCACTCTTAGTGTAGTACATATAACAATGCCATAGTTTGTGATGTGCTGTGATTACTACAGTATAGGTTAGAATGTTGTACTTTGTGAAGTTCCACTCTTAGTGTAGTACATATAACAATGCCATAGTTTGTGATGTGCTGTGATTACTACAGTATAGGTTAGAATGTTGTACTTTGTGAAGTTCCACTCTTAGTGTAGTACATATAACAATGCCATAGTTTGTGATGTGCTGTGATTACTACAGTATAGGTTAGAATGTTGTACTTTGTGAAGTTCCACTCTTAGTGTAGTACATATAACAATGCCATAGTTTGTGATGTGCTGTGATTACTACAGTATAGGTTAGAATGTTGTACTTTGTGAAGTTCCACTCTTAGTGTAGTACATATAACAATGCCATAGTTTGTGATGTGCTGTGATTACTACAGTATAGGTTAGAATGTTGTACTTTGTGAAGTTCCACTCTTAGTGTAGTACATATAACAATGCCATAGTTTGTGATGTGCTGTGATTACTACAGTATAGGTTAGAATGTTGTACTTTGTGAAGTTCCACTCTTAGTGTAGTACATATAACAATGCCATAGTTTGTGATGTGCTGTGATTACTACAGTATAGGTTAGAATGTTGTACTTTGTGAAGTTCCACTCTTAGTGTAGTACATATAACAATGCCATAGTTTGTGATGTGCTGTGATTACTACAGTATAGGTTAGAATGTTGTACTTTGTGAAGTTCCACTCTTAGTGTAGTACATATAACAATGCCATAGTTTGTGATGTGCTGTGATTACTACAGTATAGGTTAGAATGTTGTACTTTGTGAAGTTCCACTCTTAGTGTAGTACATATAACAATGCCATAGTTTGTGATGTGCTGTGATTACTACAGTATAGGTTAGAATGTTGTACTTTGTGAAGTTCCACTCTTAGTGTAGTACATATAACAATGCCATAGTTTGTGATGTGCTGTGATTACTACAGTAATAGGTTAGAATGTTGTACTTTGTGAAGTTCCACTCTTAGTGTAGTACATATAACAATGCCATAGTTTGTGATGTGCTGTGATTACTACAGTATAGGTTAGAATGTTGTACTTTGTGAAGTTCCACTCTTAGTGTAGTACATATAACAATGCCATAGTTTGTGATGTGCTGTGATTACTACAGTATAGGTTAGAATGTTGTACTTTGTGAAGTTCCACTCTTAGTGTAGTACATATAACAATGCCATAGTTTGTGATGTGCTGTGATTACTACAGTATAGGTTAGAATGTTGTACTTTGTGAAGTTCCACTCTTAGTGTAGTACATATAACAATGCCATAGTTTGTGATGTGCTGTGATTACTACAGTATAGGTTAGAATGTTGTACTTTGTGAAGTTCCACTCTTAGTGTAGTACATATAACAATGCCATAGTTTGTGATGTGCTGTGATTACTACAGTATAGGTTAGAATGTTGTACTTTGTGAAGTTCCACTCTTAGTGTAGTACATATAACAATGCCATAGTTTGTGATGTGCTGTGATTACTACAGTATAGGTTAGAATGTTGTACTTTGTGAAGTTCCACTCTTAGTGTAGTACATATAACAATGCCATAGTTTGTGATGTGCTGTGATTACTACAGTATAGGTTAGAATGTTGTACTTTGTGAAGTTCCACTCTTAGTGTAGTACATATAACAATGCCATAGTTTGTGATGTGCTGTGATTACTACAGTATAGGTTAGAATGTTGTACTTTGTGAAGTTCCACTCTTAGTGTAGTACATATAACAATGCCATAGTTTGTGATGTGCTGTGATTACTACAGTATAGGTTAGAATGTTGTACTTTGTGAAGTTCCACTCTTAGTGTAGTACATATAACAATGCCATAGTTTGTGATGTGCTGTGATTACTACAGTATAGGTTAGAATGTTGTACTTTGTGAAGTTCCACTCTTAGTGTAGTACATATAACAATGCCATAGTTTGTGATGTGCTGTGATTACTACAGTATAGGTTAGAATGTTGTACTTTGTGAAGTTCCACTCTTAGTGTAGTACATATAACAATGCCATAGTTTGTGATGTGCTGTGATTACTACAGTATAGGTTAGAATGTTGTACTTTGTGAAGTTCCACTCTTAGTGTAGTACATATAACAATGCCATAGTTTGTGATGTGCTGTGATTACTACAGTATAGGTTAGAATGTTGTACTTTGTGAAGTTCCACTCTTAGTGTAGTACATATAACAATGCCATAGTTTGTGATGTGCTGTGATTACTACAGTATAGGTTAGAATGTTGTACTTTGTGAAGTTCCACTCTTAGTGTAGTACATATAACAATGCCATAGTTTGTGATGTGCTGTGATTACTACAGTATAGGTTAGAATGTTGTACTTTGTGAAGTTCCACTCTTAGTGTAGTACATATAACAATGCCATAGTTTGTGATGTGCTGTGATTACTACAGTATAGGTTAGAATGTTGTACTTTGTGAAGTTCCACTCTTAGTGTAGTACATATAACAATGCCATAGTTTGTGATGTGCTGTGATTACTACAGTATAGGTTAGAATGTTGTACTTTGTGAAGTTCCACTCTTAGTGTAGTACATATAACAATGCCATAGTTTGTGATGTGCTGTGATTACTACAGTATAGGTTAGAATGTTGTACTTTGTGAAGTTCCACTCTTAGTGTAGTACATATAACAATGCCATAGTTTGTGATGTGCTGTGATTACTACAGTAATAGGTTAGAATGTTGTACTTTGTGAAGTTCCACTCTTAGTGTAGTACATATAACAATGCCATAGTTTGTGATGTGCTGTGATTACTACAGTATAGGTTAGAATGTTGTACTTTGTGAAGTTCCACTCTTAGTGTAGTACATATAACAATGCCATAGTTTGTGATGTGCTGTGATTACTACAGTATAGGTTAGAATGTTGTACTTTGTGAAGTTCCACTCTTAGTGTAGTACATATAACAATGCCATAGTTTGTGATGTGCTGTGATTACTACAGTATAGGTTAGAATGTTGTACTTTGTGAAGTTCCACTCTTAGTGTAGTACATATAACAATGCCATAGTTTGTGATGTGCTGTGATTACTACAGTATAGGTTAGAATGTTGTACTTTGTGAAGTTCCACTCTTAGTGTAGTACATATAACAATGCCATAGTTTGTGATGTGCTGTGATTACTACAGTATAGGTTAGAATGTTGTACTTTGTGAAGTTCCACTCTTAGTGTAGTACATATAACAATGCCATAGTTTGTGATGTGCTGTGATTACTACAGTATAGGTTAGAATGTTGTACTTTGTGAAGTTCCACTCTTAGTGTAGTACATATAACAATGCCATAGTTTGTGATGTGCTGTGATTACTACAGTAATAGGTTAGAATGTTGTACTTTGTGAAGTTCCACTCTTAGTGTAGTACATATAACAATGCCATAGTTTGTGATGTGCTGTGATTACTACAGTATAGGTTAGAATGTTGTACTTTGTGAAGTTCCACTCTTAGTGTAGTACATATAACAATGCCATAGTTTGTGATGTGCTGTGATTACTACAGTATAGGTTAGAATGTTGTACTTTGTGAAGTTCCACTCTTAGTGTAGTACATATAACAATGCCATAGTTTGTGATGTGCTGTGATTACTACAGTATAGGTTAGAATGTTGTACTTTGTGAAGTTCCACTCTTAGTGTAGTACATATAACAATGCCATAGTTTGTGATGTGCTGTGATTACTACAGTATAGGTTAGAATGTTGTACTTTGTGAAGTTCCACTCTTAGTGTAGTACATATAACAATGCCATAGTTTGTGATGTGCTGTGATTACTACAGTATAGGTTAGAATGTTGTACTTTGTGAAGTTCCACTCTTAGTGTAGTACATATAACAATGCCATAGTTTGTGATGTGCTGTGATTACTACAGTAATAGGTTAGAATGTTGTACTTTGTGAAGTTCCACTCTTAGTGTAGTACATATAACAATGCCATAGTTTGTGATGTGCTGTGATTACTACAGTATAGGTTAGAATGTTGTACTTTGTGAAGTTCCACTCTTAGTGTAGTACATATAACAATGCCATAGTTTGTGATGTGCTGTGATTACTACAGTATAGGTTAGAATGTTGTACTTTGTGAAGTTCCACTCTTAGTGTAGTACATATAACAATGCCATAGTTTGTGATGTGCTGTGATTACTACAGTATAGGTTAGAATGTTGTACTTTGTGAAGTTCCACTCTTAGTGTAGTACATATAACAATGCCATAGTTTGTGATGTGCTGTGATTACTACAGTATAGGTTAGAATGTTGTACTTTGTGAAGTTCCACTCTTAGTGTAGTACATATAACAATGCCATAGTTTGTGATGTGCTGTGATTACTACAGTATAGGTTAGAATGTTGTACTTTGTGAAGTTCCACTCTTAGTGTAGTACATATAACAATGCCATAGTTTGTGATGTGCTGTGATTACTACAGTATAGGTTAGAATGTTGTACTTTGTGAAGTTCCACTCTTAGTGTAGTACATATAACAATGCCATAGTTTGTGATGTGCTGTGATTACTACAGTATAGGTTAGAATGTTGTACTTTGTGAAGTTCCACTCTTAGTGTAGTACATATAACAATGCCATAGTTTGTGATGTGCTGTGATTACTACAGTATAGGTTAGAATGTTGTACTTTGTGAAGTTCCACTCTTAGTGTAGTACATATAACAATGCCATAGTTTGTGATGTGCTGTGATTACTACAGTATAGGTTAGAATGTTGTACTTTGTGAAGTTCCACTCTTAGTGTAGTACATATAACAATGCCATAGTTTGTGATGTGCTGTGATTACTACAGTATAGGTTAGAATGTTGTACTTTGTGAAGTTCCACTCTTAGTGTAGTACATATAACAATGCCATAGTTTGTGATGTGCTGTGATTACTACAGTATAGGTTAGAATGTTGTACTTTGTGAAGTTCCACTCTTAGTGTAGTACATATAACAATGCCATAGTTTGTGATGTGCTGTGATTACTACAGTATAGGTTAGAATGTTGTACTTTGTGAAGTTCCACTCTTAGTGTAGTACATATAACAATGCCATAGTTTGTGATGTGCTGTGATTACTACAGTATAGGTTAGAATGTTGTACTTTGTGAAGTTCCACTCTTAGTGTAGTACATATAACAATGCCATAGTTTGTGATGTGCTGTGATTACTACAGTATAGGTTAGAATGTTGTACTTTGTGAAGTTCCACTCTTAGTGTAGTACATATAACAATGCCATAGTTTGTGATGTGCTGTGATTACTACAGTATAGGTTAGAATGTTGTACTTTGTGAAGTTCCACTCTTAGTGTAGTACATATAACAATGCCATAGTTTGTGATGTGCTGTGATTACTACAGTATAGGTTAGAATGTTGTACTTTGTGAAGTTCCACTCTTAGTGTAGTACATATAACAATGCCATAGTTTGTGATGTGCTGTGATTACTACAGTATAGGTTAGAATGTTGTACTTTGTGAAGTTCCACTCTTAGTGTAGTACATATAACAATGCCATAGTTTGTGATGTGCTGTGATTACTACAGTATAGGTTAGAATGTTGTACTTTGTGAAGTTCCACTCTTAGTGTAGTACATATAACAATGCCATAGTTTGTGATGTGCTGTGATTACTACAGTATAGGTTAGAATGTTGTACTTTGTGAAGTTCCACTCTTAGTGTAGTACATATAACAATGCCATAGTTTGTGATGTGCTGTGATTACTACAGTATAGGTTAGAATGTTGTACTTTGTGAAGTTCCACTCTTAGTGTAGTACATATAACAATGCCATAGTTTGTGATGTGCTGTGATTACTACAGTATAGGTTAGAATGTTGTACTTTGTGAAGTTCCACTCTTAGTGTAGTACATATAACAATGCCATAGTTTGTGATGTGCTGTGATTACTACAGTATAGGTTAGAATGTTGTACTTTGTGAAGTTCCACTCTTAGTGTAGTACATATAACAATGCCATAGTTTGTGATGTGCTGTGATTACTACAGTATAGGTTAGAATGTTGTACTTTGTGAAGTTCCACTCTTAGTGTAGTACATATAACAATGCCATAGTTTGTGATGTGCTGTGATTACTACAGTATAGGTTAGAATGTTGTACTTTGTGAAGTTCCACTCTTAGTGTAGTACATATAACAATGCCATAGTTTGTGATGTGCTGTGATTACTACAGTATAGGTTAGAATGTTGTACTTTGTGAAGTTCCACTCTTAGTGTAGTACATATAACAATGCCATAGTTTGTGATGTGCTGTGATTACTACAGTATAGGTTAGAATGTTGTACTTTGTGAAGTTCCACTCTTAGTGTAGTACATATAACAATGCCATAGTTTGTGATGTGCTGTGATTACTACAGTATAGGTTAGAATGTTGTACTTTGTGAAGTTCCACTCTTAGTGTAGTACATATAACAATGCCATAGTTTGTGATGTGCTGTGATTACTACAGTATAGGTTAGAATGTTGTACTTTGTGAAGTTCCACTCTTAGTGTAGTACATATAACAATGCCATAGTTTGTGATGTGCTGTGATTACTACAGTATAGGTTAGAATGTTGTACTTTGTGAAGTTCCACTCTTAGTGTAGTACATATAACAATGCCATAGTTTGTGATGTGCTGTGATTACTACAGTATAGGTTAGAATGTTGTACTTTGTGAAGTTCCACTCTTAGTGTAGTACATATAACAATGCCATAGTTTGTGATGTGCTGTGATTACTACAGTATAGGTTAGAATGTTGTACTTTGTGAAGTTCCACTCTTAGTGTAGTACATATAACAATGCCATAGTTTGTGATGTGCTGTGATTACTACAGTATAGGTTAGAATGTTGTACTTTGTGAAGTTCCACTCTTAGTGTAGTACATATAACAATGCCATAGTTTGTGATGTGCTGTGATTACTACAGTATAGGTTAGAATGTTGTACTTTGTGAAGTTCCACTCTTAGTGTAGTACATATAACAATGCCATAGTTTGTGATGTGCTGTGATTACTACAGTATAGGTTAGAATGTTGTACTTTGTGAAGTTCCACTCTTAGTGTAGTACATATAACAATGCCATAGTTTGTGATGTGCTGTGATTACTACAGTATAGGTTAGAATGTTGTACTTTGTGAAGTTCCACTCTTAGTGTAGTACATATAACAATGCCATAGTTTGTGATGTGCTGTGATTACTACAGTATAGGTTAGAATGTTGTACTTTGTGAAGTTCCACTCTTAGTGTAGTACATATAACAATGCCATAGTTTGTGATGTGCTGTGATTACTACAGTATAGGTTAGAATGTTGTACTTTGTGAAGTTCCACTCTTAGTGTAGTACATATAACAATGCCATAGTTTGTGATGTGCTGTGATTACTACAGTATAGGTTAGAATGTTGTACTTTGTGAAGTTCCACTCTTAGTGTAGTACATATAACAATGCCATAGTTTGTGATGTGCTGTGATTACTACAGTATAGGTTAGAATGTTGTACTTTGTGAAGTTCCACTCTTAGTGTAGTACATATAACAATGCCATAGTTTGTGATGTGCTGTGATTACTACAGTATAGGTTAGAATGTTGTACTTTGTGAAGTTCCACTCTTAGTGTAGTACATATAACAATGCCATAGTTTGTGATGTGCTGTGATTACTACAGTATAGGTTAGAATGTTGTACTTTGTGAAGTTCCACTCTTAGTGTAGTACATATAACAATGCCATAGTTTGTGATGTGCTGTGATTACTACAGTATAGGTTAGAATGTTGTACTTTGTGAAGTTCCACTCTTAGTGTAGTACATATAACAATGCCATAGTTTGTGATGTGCTGTGATTACTACAGTAATAGGTTAGAATGTTGTACTTTGTGAAGTTCCACTCTTAGTGTAGTACATATAACAATGCCATAGTTTGTGATGTGCTGTGATTACTACAGTATAGGTTAGAATGTTGTACTTTGTGAAGTTCCACTCTTAGTGTAGTACATATAACAATGCCATAGTTTGTGATGTGCTGTGATTACTACAGTAATAGGTTAGAATGTTGTACTTTGTGAAGTTCCACTCTTAGTGTAGTACATATAACAATGCCATAGTTTGTGATGTGCTGTGATTACTACAGTATAGGTTAGAATGTTGTACTTTGTGAAGTTCCACTCTTAGTGTAGTACATATAACAATGCCATAGTTTGTGATGTGCTGTGATTACTACAGTATAGGTTAGAATGTTGTACTTTGTGAAGTTCCACTCTTAGTGTAGTACATATAACAATGCCATAGTTTGTGATGTGCTGTGATTACTACAGTATAGGTTAGAATGTTGTACTTTGTGAAGTTCCACTCTTAGTGTAGTACATATAACAATGCCATAGTTTGTGATGTGCTGTGATTACTACAGTATAGGTTAGAATGTTGTACTTTGTGAAGTTCCACTCTTAGTGTAGTACATATAACAATGCCATAGTTTGTGATGTGCTGTGATTACTACAGTATAGGTTAGAATGTTGTACTTTGTGAAGTTCCACTCTTAGTGTAGTACATATAACAATGCCATAGTTTGTGATGTGCTGTGATTACTACAGTATAGGTTAGAATGTTGTACTTTGTGAAGTTCCACTCTTAGTGTAGTACATATAACAATGCCATAGTTTGTGATGTGCTGTGATTACTACAGTAATAGGTTAGAATGTTGTACTTTGTGAAGTTCCACTCTTAGTGTAGTACATATAACAATGCCATAGTTTGTGATGTGCTGTGATTACTACAGTATAGGTTAGAATGTTGTACTTTGTGAAGTTCCACTCTTAGTGTAGTACATATAACAATGCCATAGTTTGTGATGTGCTGTGATTACTACAGTATAGGTTAGAATGTTGTACTTTGTGAAGTTCCACTCTTAGTGTAGTACATATAACAATGCCATAGTTTGTGATGTGCTGTGATTACTACAGTATAGGTTAGAATGTTGTACTTTGTGAAGTTCCACTCTTAGTGTAGTACATATAACAATGCCATAGTTTGTGATGTGCTGTGATTACTACAGTAATAGGTTAGAATGTTGTACTTTGTGAAGTTCCACTCTTAGTGTAGTACATATAACAATGCCATAGTTTGTGATGTGCTGTGATTACTACAGTATAGGTTAGAATGTTGTACTTTGTGAAGTTCCACTCTTAGTGTAGTACATATAACAATGCCATAGTTTGTGATGTGCTGTGATTACTACAGTATAGGTTAGAATGTTGTACTTTGTGAAGTTCCACTCTTAGTGTAGTACATATAACAATGCCATAGTTTGTGATGTGCTGTGATTACTACAGTATAGGTTAGAATGTTGTACTTTGTGAAGTTCCACTCTTAGTGTAGTACATATAACAATGCCATAGTTTGTGATGTGCTGTGATTACTACAGTAATAGGTTAGAATGTTGTACTTTGTGAAGTTCCACTCTTAGTGTAGTACATATAACAATGCCATAGTTTGTGATGTGCTGTGATTACTACAGTATAGGTTAGAATGTTGTACTTTGTGAAGTTCCACTCTTAGTGTAGTACATATAACAATGCCATAGTTTGTGATGTGCTGTGATTACTACAGTAATAGGTTAGAATGTTGTACTTTGTGAAGTTCCACTCTTAGTGTAGTACATATAACAATGCCATAGTTTGTGATGTGCTGTGATTACTACAGTATAGGTTAGAATGTTGTACTTTGTGAAGTTCCACTCTTAGTGTAGTACATATAACAATGCCATAGTTTGTGATGTGCTGTGATTACTACAGTATAGGTTAGAATGTTGTACTTTGTGAAGTTCCACTCTTAGTGTAGTACATATAACAATGCCATAGTTTGTGATGTGCTGTGATTACTACAGTATAGGTTAGAATGTTGTACTTTGTGAAGTTCCACTCTTAGTGTAGTACATATAACAATGCCATAGTTTGTGATGTGCTGTGATTACTACAGTATAGGTTAGAATGTTGTACTTTGTGAAGTTCCACTCTTAGTGTAGTACATATAACAATGCCAAAAATTTTTAGGGGTTTTTTTTTTGGGTTTGAAAAGTTTTTCTTTTTAAATTACCCAACGGTGATTGCCGAGATGAAGTGTTTATCTATAAGTGATCTGCCTCGACCTGTTAGGTTAGCATGTGATGTCACTTGGTGATTATGAGATGAAGTGTTTATCTATCATTGATCTACCCTACGACCTGTTAGGTTTAAGCATGCTTGATGTCCAATGGTGATTACCAGATGAAGTGTTTATCTACTAAATGATCTGCCTCGACCTATTTGGAGGTTAGCGTAATGTGATGTCAATGTAAAAGAATCGTACTGTTCTATCACACAAGTTCTAGCACCATACAAAGAGACTCACTCTTTTTGTTCCAAGGTTACTGACAAATTTTTTTTATATAACTGGAGGCTTAGACAAGATAGAAAGAGCACTTTGTATCCCTGAGTCCTGGGGAGGTAAAAATTCAACCAAAATGTGGGAAGGCTTAAGTTTATGTTTAGTTATTTTCACCCATCTCCTGCTAGTCATATACAGCCCAAGAGAAAGAGGTACATCTCATGAGTACATTCTAACAGGCTGTGGTGTTGGTCCTGTTCCCACTTAGGAATGGGGAGGTAAACCCTCACGATACATTCTAACAGGCTGTAGTGATGCATCCCTGTTCCCATAGGAATAGGAGTACACCCTCTCTGATACATTCCCCTACTAACAGGCTGTGAGTGTTGGTCCCCGGTTCCCATAGGAATAGGGTACACCTCTACGATACATTCTAACAGGCTGTAGTGCTGGTCCCTGTTCCATAGGAATGACCAGGTGCACACCCTACGATACATTCTAACAGGCTGTAGTGTTGGTCCCTGTTCCTGTGGGAACACTCATGATACTTCAACATAAAAAACAAAGAAACACCTTAGGACAAAGAAGCTGGTGGACCATTTACAACTGCAATAGGAGGTGCCAGCAAATGTGGATCAACAGACATTATACCACACAATGTTTGTTGTAGTTACTGGTGATGAATACTACATAGAAAGGGAAACTGCAAATGGTCTAGTAATATCACAGAGTGTATAGATTAGTTATAAAGTGACAGCCTATGGGTGATAACTGGTTACACATTTCCACTTGCTGCTAGCAACAAGCAACTGACTTCATGTCTGGAGCTTTATTATGCAGCTGCAACTTGACGTAATTCAATAGCATGTTTGACAAACTGAGGGCTGCAGTGCATCAAATCTACTTAAGAATATTAAGAGCAAAGTCAACTTGCCTGAAGTTTCATAGATGATCTCACATTGCTTCTAGGGTTTGCAGGCCTAGCTAAAGGGTACACTGGATGTTACATGCCCAGCACTCTGCATCCCTGTTGTAATGATGATCTGCTCTATGCCAATGTATTCATAGTAACTGTACACATCCTGTTATAGATGCACTGTTACAACTTCAGCAGATACACACTCAAAAAGAGTGGGATAATAATCTCCATGGAGTAAGCAATGCCTGAAGAGGCAAGCTTATTATGAAAGGACATTGTCTGTGAAATGGTTTAGATGAGATTGTCAGTGAGAATGGTCAACAGTTAATGTAAGAAGAATTCACAACATTTATGAAGTGGACCATATCAGGGAGGCCTAAAACAATCAATATGAGAGTAGTGAAGTAAGGAAGAGTGACACACAACTCTGGAATGCCACCAAGAAGAGATTACAAGTAGGAAACAAGACACTATCACGCTCTACAGATATTTAACCAAAACAACACTAGGAAGGTAACACAGACAAACCAATTAGGTACAAACTACAACAAAAACCTAGCCAAGACTCGCCGATATCGCTTAACCGCTGTGATACCTTAAACCTCCTGTAATAGATGACCATGGGATATATCCAAATGATCCCTTAAGGACATAAGTGTTTCAGCTTATGGCTTCTGAATGTCCATGACTTTTTAAGTCTTTCAAGCTAAAAACTCCAAAAGCTACTAGCTGTGGACATACACATTTCAGACTTTATCTAACCTTGTCAACATAGCATAAGCAGACTGTTTGGCAATACTGGGTTGTTAAACCCAGCTGATGTCCATAACCATTACAGTGTCTACAAAATATCCCAACTAAAAATTAACCAAAAAGTAAAAAGGTCACACAGAGAAACTAGTTTAAGTAAAATCTACAAGAAAAAAGCTAGCCAAGCTAGAGTTTTCACTGTGTTATACATTAAACCTCCTGTAATAGAGGCCCATGGGATATATACAAATGGCCCCTTAAGGACCTGCCAAGTGTTTTTCATATATGGCTTCTGAATGTCCATGACTTTTTACTTTTTAAGTCTTTATGGACAGATTCAGAACTATACAAAGCCAAATGTTACTATGTGGACATGCACATTCCAGCCTTCTTTATGACCTTTGTCAGCACAGCAGCATAAAGCTTGAGGAGACTGTTTGGCTATAATCTAGAAACACTGGGTCTTTAAAGCCCAGCTGATCTCCCATAATCTGTCCATAGAAGACTTAAAAAGTAAAGTCATGGACATTTCCAGAAGCCATATAAGCCCGGAAACACTTGATGTCCTTAAGAGGTCATTTGCATATATATCCATGGGCCTCTCTATTACAAGGAGTTTTAAGGCAGGTATCACACAGTGAAAACTCTAACTTGGCTAGTCCCACAATGTAAGTTTTCTCTACAGATGTTTTGGTACATTTACCTCATGCCATATGCAGTTTTAGAGACCTCATCTTAGGTACAGGCATTATGAGATATAACATGGGTCTAATAGGTGTTGAGTAGAGGGGAACAATGACCTCTTTTTTTTTTTTCTGGATGAGAAACCTTTTGTGGTGAGGTGTACCCACGTAGAATGCTTTCCTGACTACTGTGGCGATATGATTATCAAAGGAGAACTACTGTCCACCACCTTTGTCACCAAGGTCTCTTATCACACTTCGATTGTTAAGTATACTACTGCCTATATTTATAGTTCCTTTAGGTACAGAGTTTTTACCAAAGGGGATGACATTTTTGCTTTTGGCATTGAGCTTGAGGCCATGGCTTAACGCAGGCATCTATCCCCATGAGGCCCTTTTGTAGGATGTCCACATCATTAGGAGTTTCAGTTATGAAGTCATCTGCAAACTTCGTTAGCCAAAGACCTTCTGTGTTAGCCTGTACTTCAGAGAAGTAAATACCAAACAGGAGAGGACCCAGGGCTGAACTCTGTGGTACTCCATTTGTCACTGGTCTGAAGTGGGTCTAGTTTGGAGTCTGCTACGTTCACAGTGTGGGTTCGGTCAGTGAGCCAGTTGGCAACCCTTCTTGGGACATAGGGATTTATACCTAGTTTAGTGAGATTATCTATAATTTCAGTGTGGGGGATGTAGTCAAAAGCCTTGGCAAGATCTAGATAGGCTGTGTAAATGACCTTACCCTTGTCAACGGCTTTGGTGACTGCTTCTTAGAAGTCTATCAGGTTTAGGATACATGATCTGCATTTTACAAACCCGAACTGGGTGGGGTCCATTGTTTGGAGATTACCAATGTCTTTGTTTATACGTTCCGTGTTAATACGTTCCATGGCCTTGCAGACCAGGCTTGTCAGGCTAATGGGGCTGTAGTTCCCAGGGTCTGTGGTGCCTCCCCCCTTGTGGAGTGGGATAGCACAACTGTCATTTTAGGCACCAAAGCCACTAAAGGTGAGGCTATGATTGAACATGGTACTTAGGTGTGGTGCCAGTTCATTCTGCAGTTCGTGTAGAACACAGCCTGGGATGCTGTCTGGTCCCATGGATGCTGTGTTGGATTTTGGTGGTGAATTAACTAGATTTAGGTGAGACTATGGCGTGTGATGACATGATTGTGGTGTGAATTTGCAATTGTGTTTACCTTTCTCCTCTTGACTGTCAAGTTCAGTCTTGGTTGGACAGAGCTTTACCTCCAGTTTGGCTAGATAAGTGCATCTCTCACAGGTTGTAGTGTTGGATGGTAGGAGGAGAGGGTTGTCTGTGTACATGAGGCAATAACTACATTGCCTCAAGATGCCCAGATTCATCAGACAGACAGGAGAGAACACTGGGAGCTGACCCTTGGACATGCCCGAATAAAAAAATTATTTTCCTCTAGATATGTGAGGAAAGGGAGTACAAGAGCTGTTTTTCTCTAAGCAAGTGAGGAAAGTAAGTACTAAAACTGTTTTCCTCTAGGTAATTAGGAAGGTTGAGTGCTGTAGTAATTAGTAGGTTATTTAGTATTTACAAGTTCTGAATAAGTGCTGATCATGAATAAGGAAATTCAAGTGCTAAAACTAAGAATCTAGCTTATCTGGACTCACAAGCTGGATTTACACAGGAAAGGAAACAAGAAGTGCACGAATCACTTGGGCTTTTAAATCAGAAAGTTGAGAGAGATGGAAAAACTACCCCAAAGCGTAATAACTACAATTTCTGGGCCAGAACCACTCCTTATGTGGTGGAATAGGTTACCTAGTGCTTACCACTCCCACTGATAAGCTAGAAGGCTTCCTCCAACACAGAAAGCTTGGGGGGGGGGGGGGGCTCAGAAGCTTACATACAGTCCTGGATACAGCAAATCAGAATCTAGACTACACTAGTTATAGGAAAGGTTTATATATATATATATATATATATATATATATATATATGTATATATATATATATATATACAGAAAAGTAGCTAAAACAGCAGTAAAAACAATTCAAATGCAGTGCAAGCTAGCACACTTGAGTGTGTAGCAATGTTAGACCAAACAGTTTAAAAAATGCAATTAAATTAAAAATGACTAAAAACAAGTGTAGAAGGAGTCTATTAGGTAGAATGAGGTAAAGAGATGGGACTGGGGGGAGTGTCCCAGATCAAATCTACAGTGGAGGTAGGCAACTGCAAAAGCCTCTAAATTTAAACAACAAGACAGGAATAGGGAGGATGGGTATGGGAATACCAACACCTTCAGCAGAGATCTGAAAAACTATACAGTGAAGCAAAAATAACAGTGCACAACTCTGAAGTCAGCCAGCAATGATATAAAATTAGTCAAACAACAATTACCAGTACATAACTCTGAAGTGTCAGAAAAATATACTCAGCTGTATAGCTCCAGGTAGTTTGAAGAGCACTCTGTCAGGCCACAGGAAGGCTCCAGCAATGATATGCAGGCTGTTACTAAGAGGGTCTAACTTTATGCAAGTAACCCTTGAGATAGTCAGATAACACACAGGATGTAAAACCAGTTAGACCAACTTAAGACACAGAGAAAAGGGGGGAGGGGGAAAAACACCTTCAGCAGAGATCTGAAAAACTATACAGTGAAGCAAAAATAACAGTGCACAAGTCTGAAGTCAGCCAGCAATGATATAAAATTAGTCAAACAACAATTACCAGTACATAACTCTGAAGTGTCAGAAAAATATAGTCAGCTCTGTATATCTCCAGACAGTTTGAAGAGCACTCTGTCAGGACACAGGAAGGCTCCAGCAAGGTAAGAATGTTAAACTTTGTGAGGTGTGACAGTCAGTGTAGTATATATAAGGATGCTGTACTCTGTGATGTGAAGTTATTCATGGGGTGTAGGTAAGAATGTTAAACTTTGTGAGGTGTGACAGTCAGTGTAGTATATATAAGGATGCTGTACTCTGTGAGGTGAAGTTATTCATGGGGTGTAGGTAAGAATGTTAAACTTTGTGAGGTGTGACAGTCAGTGTAGTATATATAAGGATGCTGTACTCTGTGATGTGAAGTTATTCATGGGGTGTAGGTAAGAATGTTAAACTTTGTGAGGTGTGACAGTCAGTGTAGTATATATAAGGATGCTGTACTCTGTGAGGTGAAGTTATTCATGGGGTGTAGGTAAGAATGTTAAACTTTGTGAGGTGTGACAGTCAGTGTAGTATATATAAGGATGCTGTACTCTGTGAGGTGAAGTTATTCATGGGGTGTAGGTAAGAATGTTAAACTTTGTGAGGTGTGACAGTCAGTGTAGTATATATAAGGATGCTGTACTCTGTGAGGTGAAGTTATTCATGGGGTGTAGGTAAGAATGTTAAACTTTGTGAGGTGTGACAGTCAGTGTAGTATATATAAGGATGCTGTACTCTGTGAGGTGAAGTTATTCATGGGGTGTAGGTAAGAATGTTAAACTTTGTGAGGTGTGACAGTCAGTGTAGTATATATAAGGATGCTGTACTCTGTGAGGTGAAGTTATTCATGGGGTGTAGGTAAGAATGTTAAACTTTGTGAGGTGTGACAGTCAGTGTAGTATATATAAGGATGCTGTACTCTGTGAGGTGAAGTTATTCATGGGGTGTAGGTAAGAATGTTAAACTTTGTGAGGTGTGACAGTCAGTGTAGTATATATAAGGATGCTGTACTCTGTGAGGTGAAGTTATTCATGGGGTGTAGGTAAGAATGTTAAACTTTGTGAGGTGTGACAGTCAGTGTAGTATATATAAGGATGCTGTACTCTGTGAGGTGAAGTTATTCATGGGGTGTAGGTAAGAATGTTAAACTTTGTGAGGTGTGACAGTCAGTGTAGTATATATAAGGATGCTGTACTCTGTGAGGTGAAGTTATTCATGGGGTGTAGGTAAGAATGTTAAACTTTGTGAGGTGTGACAGTCAGTGTAGTATATATAAGGATGCTGTACTCTGTGAGGTGAAGTTATTCATGGGGTGTAGGTAAGAATGTTAAACTTTGTGAGGTGTGACAGTCAGTGTAGTATATATAAGGATGCTGTACTCTGTGAGGTGAAGTTATTCATGGGGTGTAGGTAAGAATGTTAAACTTTGTGAGGTGTGACAGTCAGTGTAGTATATATAAGGATGCTGTACTCTGTGAGGTGAAGTTATTCATGGGGTGTAGGTAAGAATGTTAAACTTTGTGAGGTGTGACAGTCAGTGTAGTATATATAAGGATGCTGTACTCTGTGAGGTGAAGTTATTCATGGGGTGTAGGTAAGAATGTTAAACTTTGTGAGGTGTGACAGTCAGTGTAGTATATATAAGGATGCTGTACTCTGTGAGGTGAAGTTATTCATGGGGTGTAGGTAAGAATGTTAAACTTTGTGAGGTGTGACAGTCAGTGTAGTATATATAAGGATGCTGTACTCTGTGAGGTGAAGTTATTCATGGGGTGTAGGTAAGAATGTTAAACTTTGTGAGGTGTGACAGTCAGTGTAGTATATATAAGGATGCTGTACTCTGTGAGGTGAAGTTATTCATGGGGTGTAGGTAAGAATGTTAAACTTTGTGAGGTGTGACAGTCAGTGTAGTATATATAAGGATGCTGTACTCTGTGAGGTGAAGTTATTCATGGGGTGTAGGTAAGAATGTTAAACTTTGTGAGGTGTGACAGTCAGTGTAGTATATATAAGGATGCTGTACTCTGTGAGGTGAAGTTATTCATGGGGTGTAGGTAAGAATGTTAAACTTTGTGAGGTGTGACAGTCAGTGTAGTATATATAAGGATGCTGTACTCTGTGAGGTGAAGTTATTCATGGGGTGTAGGTAAGAATGTTAAACTTTGTGAGGTGTGACAGTCAGTGTAGTATATATAAGGATGCTGTACTCTGTGATGTGAAGTTATTCATGGGGTGTAGGTAAGAATGTTAAACTTTGTGAGGTGTGACAGTCAGTGTAGTATATATAAGGATGCTGTACTCTGTGAGGTGAAGTTATTCATGGGGTGTAGGTAAGAATGTTAAACTTTGTGAGGTGTGACAGTCAGTGTAGTATATATAAGGATGCTGTACTCTGTGAGGTGAAGTTATTCATGGGGTGTAGGTAAGAATGTTAAACTTTGTGAGGTGACAGTCAGTGTAGTATATATAAGGATGCTGTACTCTGTGAGGTGAAGTTATTCATGGGGTGTAGGTAAGAATGTTAAACTTTGTGAGGTGTGACAGTCAGTGTAGTATATATAAGGATGCTGTACTCTGTGAGGTGAAGTTATTCATGGGGTGTAGGTAAGAATGTTAAACTTTGTGAGGTGTGACAGTCAGTGTAGTATATATAAGGATGCTGTACTCTGTGATGTGAAGTTATTCATGGGGTGTAGGTAAGAATGTTAAACTTTGTGAGGTGTGACAGTCAGTGTAGTATATATAAGGATGCTGTACTCTGTGAGGTGAAGTTATTCATGGGGTGTAGGTAAGAATGTTAAACTTTGTGAGGTGTGACAGTCAGTGTAGTATATATAAGGATGCTGTACTCTGTGAGGTGAAGTTATTCATGGGGTGTAGGTAAGAATGTTAAACTTTGTGAGGTGTGACAGTCAGTGTAGTATATATAAGGATGCTGTACTCTGTGAGGTGAAGTTATTCATGGGGTGTAGGTAAGAATGTTAAACTTTGTGAGGTGTGACAGTCAGTGTAGTATATATAAGGATGCTGTACTCTGTGAGGTGAAGTTATTCATGGGGTGTAGGTAAGAATGTTAAACTTTGTGAGGTGTGACAGTCAGTGTAGTATATATAAGGATGCTGTACTCTGTGAGGTGAAGTTATTCATGGGGTGTAGGTAAGAATGTTAAACTTTGTGAGGTGTGACAGTCAGTGTAGTATATATAAGGATGCTGTACTCTGTGAGGTGAAGTTATTCATGGGGTGTAGGTAAGAATGTTAAACTTTGTGAGGTGTGACAGTCAGTGTAGTATATATAAGGATGCTGTACTCTGTGAGGTGAAGTTATTCATGGGGTGTAGGTAAGAATGTTAAACTTTGTGAGGTGTGACAGTCAGTGTAGTATATATAAGGATGCTGTACTCTGTGAGGTGAAGTTATTCATGGGGTGTAGGTAAGAATGTTAAACTTTGTGAGGTGTGACAGTCAGTGTAGTATATATAAGGATGCTGTACTCTGTGAGGTGAAGTTATTCATGGGGTGTAGGTAAGAATGTTAAACTTTGTGAGGTGTGACAGTCAGTGTAGTATATATAAGGATGCTGTACTCTGTGAGGTGAAGTTATTCATGGGGTGTAGGTAAGAATGTTAAACTTTGTGAGGTGTGACAGTCAGTGTAGTATATATAAGGATGCTGTACTCTGTGAGGTGAAGTTATTCATGGGGTGTAGGTAAGAATGTTAAACTTTGTGAGGTGTGACAGTCAGTGTAGTATATATAAGGATGCTGTACTCTGTGAGGTGAAGTTATTCATGGGGTGTAGGTAAGAATGTTAAACTTTGTGAGGTGTGACAGTCAGTGTAGTATATATAAGGATGCTGTACTCTGTGAGGTGAAGTTATTCATGGGGTGTAGGTAAGAATGTTAAACTTTGTGAGGTGTGACAGTCAGTGTAGTATATATAAGGATGCTGTACTCTGTGAGGTGAAGTTATTCATGGGGTGTAGGTAAGAATGTTAAACTTTGTGAGGTGTGACAGTCAGTGTAGTATATATAAGGATGCTGTACTCTGTGAGGTGAAGTTATTCATGGGGTGTAGGTAAGAATGTTAAACTTTGTGAGGTGTGACAGTCAGTGTAGTATATATAAGGATGCTGTACTCTGTGAGGTGAAGTTATTCATGGGGTGTAGGTAAGAATGTTAAACTTTGTGAGGTGTGACAGTCAGTGTAGTATATATAAGGATGCTGTACTCTGTGAGGTGAAGTTATTCATGGGGTGTAGGTAAGAATGTTAAACTTTGTGAGGTGTGACAGTCAGTGTAGTATATATAAGGATGCTGTACTCTGTGAGGTGAAGTTATTCATGGGGTGTAGGTAAGAATGTTAAACTTTGTGAGGTGTGACAGTCAGTGTAGTATATATAAGGATGCTGTACTCTGTGGTGAAGTTATTCATGGGGTGTAGGTAAGAATGTTAAACTTTGTGAGGTGTGACAGTCAGTGTAGTATATATAAGGATGCTGTACTCTGTGAGGTGAAGTTATTCATGGGGTGTAGGTAAGAATGTTAAACTTTGTGAGGTGTGACAGTCAGTGTAGTATATATAAGGATGCTG